>NW_025955623.1:0-17992 GCF_022376445.1 Fomitopsis serialis
GAGTGCTTGATACCCATTTCTTCCTCGTACATTCGCTCCTCATCCAGATCGATGTCGCTTTCCGTATCCACACCGCCAAACTCCAGAGAACTGCGTGTACCGTAGGGAAGCGAGCCCGCAAGGCTCCCTACCACACGCGTGAAGTGGAGATCGGATATCTGTGATGTGCCAGAAGGTATGTCGACCGAAACCGCTTCATGCAGATTGAGGTAGAAATGCGTTATGAGGACTGTTTGGAGCCTGTGTGACATGTCTGTGTTTAGGGATGATCGTGCCTTCGACGGTACACGCACGCGTAGATGATTGGTGAGAGAACACAAGCTAAGCTCTAATGGAGGTGATTTTGTCAGCAGACGGCAGTGATCTATCGCGGAGGACTGTGGTACCCACACTAGACATTGCATTCAGCACCGTAGTGGGAATGAGAAGAGCGAGGATGGCTCTAAGCCAAGTGAACGTTGAATTTGATATATCTGATCCAGGCATGACGTGAACTTACATGAAGTACACAGTGCCTGGAACACGCAGGAAAGAAGTTAGATGCAAACCGACTTCATCCAGCTTTCCTCACCGTCTCTGAGCAATACCGTTGTAATCGGGGTGTCAACTCTTGCTTGGTGAGCGAGCCCGTCCTTGTACAGATGGCCCCAGGTCGACGCCACCAGCAATACCTCAGCAATGATGGTGGATGCTTGCCCCGCAAGACACACTGGGGCCACGGGCAAAAAGTTGTTGTTGTTAGCCGAGCTCTACCAAAAGGAAGTTAAGGTGATGTCGCACATGGTCTGCATCGTGCATTTCATGAAAATATGACGAGGAATAACAACAGCATGGTAACATACCTCAAACCTTTGCCATCCGCGAAGATTACACAGCCAACAGGATCGGGTACAGTAACTACCACTATTGTCGCAATCGCATACTGATGATTGCGCTACATGAGAGATCGTTTGAACAGGTAACAACAAATACACGTACTATGTTTATCGCGACAAATGTCAGATAGAACATGAAAATGGCAGATGCTAGCGGCACAGAGCGGTCGCTGATAGCGTACGCACGTAGAGCCGTGATACCTGTGGGGCGCATCTGTGAGATCATGGTGGCGAACACGCAATAATGTATTACAATACGCACCACCAATGGCGAAATGGAACAGTGCCGCAGCACATATCTGTGCGATCAAGAAGATGTGAGCGCTGTACAACATCCCTCTAGTAAGTGACCGTGCGTCTTCAACCAGACCTGAGGATCAATCTACCTCTGAAACAAATCAGTGTCCACATAGTATCGTGCACGGCAAGAGCGTAGGTTTACCTCACATCCTGAGACGATCTGGATGGCTATCTGTGCATACAGGAGCACTGCTGTAGATATGTGCAGAAAGAGGTATAGACCAGTCGCTGCCGACAAGCTCCGGCGCCGCCAGATCATGTCCACCTCCCACCATAAGGTAAGGAGGCGGTCATAGGTGTAAATCGCTGTGCATGGAGGTCACAAAAAGTGCACGCAAGCTCCATTCAGCAAGTTGCGCTCACCGCACGCTACTATTTGGCAGCAGTTGTGTACAAATCTGCCGCTCACGCCACTTTTGAGTCGTTCGCACTGACAGTCCATATTGGCCAACTCACCCTACATCGAGAATCTCGGTCGTCCGTACGAGTCTATCCGTCGACATAGCTGTGAGCTCTTAGTGCGTCGCAGCAATGACGGACGTTCGCTAGACCGAGCTGTTATACGACGCAGATGCGCGGAACCGTATACGTGCTGTAACCAGAATATGGGTGGTTCCCAGACGGTTTGTGGCATGGATCAATTCGTGTCTTTTGACGCCGTGCCACTGATATTCATAATACGGCAGGTACCTGGTTTCGCGATGCATAACACATCCTCTGCTAGGGACACACTGTAATGATCAGTCTTCCAAGTCATATCAACCACGTATACAGCTCCATGCGATGTTTTCGAGTGCTACTGTCCTGTGGATAGTCTTAGCGTGAGAAGCCCGTTCCGAAACAACGCGACACCGACTGTCTGTGAAGTTCTCCCGCCGTGAGCCGCCGTTCTTGACGGCGAGGGCGCTTTCTGGTCTCAACTCCACACAGCACGTAAGAGTAGACCAGGAGCGCAGACGCAGATACATGAATTACATACAGTCTGAGTCCAATGAATGACCGCAGAGGTGCTCAAAACAATCTGGCCGTGCTCAACTTGACAACGGCAACGAAGTCCTGCATGCCTAGGCCGATAATGTGGATGTTCCCCTGGTTCTCTGGAGACTGAGCATCATGATAATTGCATGCTGACAGCTCCCGCACTGCGCGCCAAGCATGGTTCATCTATGCACGGGATGAAAACATATCAACTTCGAACCGAATGAAGGGAGAGAAGAGAAGACGGACGCGTTGTAATGCAGTCATACCCAGCTGTGTGTGACGGCTCGGTCAAATTAGCGCACCTTGCAACTGTGACGCACAAGGATACACTGTGAACCGCGTACTTGGTATCGGCAATGCGTCAATGCGGTTCTACGCATGATAGATGAGTGGTCGACAATGACGTCGTGCGCCAATACCGCAGCTGCGCCCAGTCCAGCACCTCCAATTCTCATCTGTTCTGTGTCCGCATGCCAACGGAGTACGACACTGCTGTGATTTACGTGGGTAGTCTTCCTGCAGTTTCAAGTTGGACGAACGTACCTCGATGTGGTTGAAATATCGGCCGCCAGTCACCAGCACAGACATGTGTATCGATCGCGAACAGCCAGAGCGGATCAAGCGATACTAGGCAAGATGGTCACGGCGAGTACTGGAAAGCTGGGGGAAGTTGAAGACGGTGCTGCTGACGACGCCACCGTCGATTGTAATATCCGAGCCGACGAGTAGCGAAATCGGCTCTATGAGCAGACTGTATTGTGGGTACTAGAGCAGACACTGAGACAGGCTCAGACCAACTAACCGTGTACCCGAGCCTGTCGCTCCTGCCCATGATACTGTGGGAGCATGGTGCATGGCTTACACTTTCGTTCTCGTTGTGCGCACAGAGCGCACGGCCACGCTGGGTAGGGGCTGCGCGAGACGGGGAGGGAGGGATTGCGCGGCGACCAGGTGCACCGACGGAGAGGTTGTTCATCTCCTCAATGGGAGATGCGCTGGTTGCGATCGCAGGGAGCCAGTCGTACGTGAGAGGTCAACATCGGCTTGGGGAATATGGTTGCGCGTAACGAGAAAGTCGATGGTCGTGCAGACACTGCAGGTCTGCGCGAGGATGTTCCGACTCGAGGCGAGGACTAGTACCTGCGTGGTGTCTGTGCTCACTGTTCGGGGATTCTGTGCACTCGCGATGGAGTGTCCGCCGCGCCTGTGCTCAGGGCACGTCATGCGTGGCACTACTGTAGAGATGTTTGGGCAGTGCTAGTGAGGCCTATGAGGCTTGAGGCCGAGGCGGGACATGGCCGACGTGTTCGCTGTGCGTCTGCCAAGCAGGTTGGGACGGCCTGGGAGCTTGTGCGCGTCGGGGAAGCGTCGGGAGATCTGGGATTGCTGACTCAGCGTTGGTGGTCCGCCACCTAGTTCGATCGCTGTTGAACGTTCTGAACGTTGAACGCAACTCGAACGACTGCTCGACAATACGCGTCGATTCGGGAAGCTCGGGATAAACGCGAGAAACCCTTGTACCTGTGCATTCACATCTCTGGGCCGAGCGACTGCCTTCTGCTCTCCTTCACGCCACTGTAAACGAGGAGAAGAGCTCGAGTAGTTTCGCCAGAGCCTAACTTAGTTTCTGCCCTCTTGACTGCGCCGGCAACCCTCCTGTCGCGTCTCGGGCGGCCAGAGACCGTCTGTCCATTCCTCTCTAGGCCGGATCCAACGTAGCGAGATTCAGACAATACGAGCATGCCGAACAAACTCCACGCGTTTGTACTTACATTACCGGAACGGCGAATGGGAGGTCCAAATCGAGGTGAGTGTGCTGTCGCGACTTCGCCTCTCAGATAGGGGTCGATCGCGCGGGGATAGAGTTTGCAGACCAGCCGTTGTGGGCAAAACTCTACCGCGTGCGTACGCGCAACCCACGAGACGCGTTGGCAGAATTCCTACACTATCAACAAGCTATCGCATAACTTACCGTGAAGCGGGCCACAGGAACTTCAGACCGAACATGCGCTATCTTCTGATTGTTGTCGTGAAGGGGCCTGACACGTTGTTCACCGTAGGCTAACGAAACTGCAGATCACAAATACTACACGCAGAGTTCAACGTACAGAAGCTCTACCCGTACAGAACACTTCATTCGAGCTTTCGCACCTCAAGCTGATTGGAAAATCAACCTCGGGTGGAGAGGCATGCGAAAGCCACCGTCACGACGAACTACTGGCTTTGATTGTCTGTGATTTGCTTATGCACTCTCGAAGTAAAGGACCGCCGGCTTACGGGCTGCATACGCACGTAGGTTGGCGAGGCCGAGGACAGAGGTCTGCATAGGCCCTTGCAGGTGCTCCTGATCCATGGCGGGTGTCATTCCAATGGTACACGCGGACAGAATGGTTGGGGCAAGGCAATGTGTGTGAATCAGCGTGCTGCTTGATGCAGTCAGTTCAAGAGTAACTCACCTGTGTTCTCTCTTCTCTGTCGTGGACAGCCGATTGACGAATGGGTAGGTCGTTGCTGCGCTGTGGGGCCATCGAGAGACAGATATGCAAGCAGTCCATCTCGCAATTGCTTTGCACATGGGTTGCTGCGTATTACCTCGCGATCCCGAGATGTCTGACACGACACCTTGTGAGTTCGAGTCGAACTTTTGGCCCCAACCTGAAACTGACTGGATAGCGCGACAGTCTTTCTCTCCCCGACGTGACCACCAGATTTGAACGCGTCAACGCTTATCTCGCGTCGTGTTCGCGCCTTCGTCAAGACGGTCGCGTCGGCGGTGTTGCAGTACATCTTCTGTGTCAGCCTCAGCGCAGAATAAGACGGCGGTGGTGAGAAGTAAATGGGACCTCGTCCGCTGCATCCTCGGACACCGGAGCCGCATACGAAGAGCTCGTCGGGGGTTCTTCTTGACGAGATGTGTCTCATACTCCCCCGCGCCCCCTTTCGCCCTATTATCACTGTCACTGTCGCCTTCGCTCAGAGCGTACTCGTCGAGCAGGACACATCCCTCAACAACGAACGGATCCTTGTGCGCGCTGCGACGTGCTTGGAGGAAATCGACCCCGAGCCGGAGGCGGTCAAGCTGTACAGCCTCGCGGGTGACTACGCAACCATCATCGCGTGCCTCTTGTAGGCACCTAGTGCGCCTTTCAGTAGCCTGCACGCTACCGCAGACCATGTCACGGACTCACGGACTTGGACCATGGTCAATTCGGTAGCCTCAATTTACTGTGGCAGTTTCTCGAGCATGACGGTCAGTGAGTAGTGTCAACTCGGAGAGCAAGGCTTCGGTCGGTGACTCGTAATTGTAGGTCCAGGTATTTTTTTGAACTTTGGCATCTCTGTGTATCCTCCTTGGCCTTGAATTGAAAGTTGTCTCGCCTCGCACTGTCTGTACACAATAGGTCTCCGATATCGATGGCAGTCATTGTTCTGAACTCAGCTCCGCTATGAACTACCTTCAAGGCTGAAGCAAGCAACTGACACGGAGGCACAGACATTGAAATACAATTGTCGGATCTAGTGTGGGCCGCCCTATGTAGTCCTCCATCAGGTGAGTTGGTACAGGCTTTGGGCCTGGCAGCCCCTGTGGCTTCTGGCAGTTGCTCATAGCTATCCATCTCTTGCTCTTCTGTTAGCTCTCCATCCAGATCAAGGTCACTTGCTGATACATCAATGTCTTCCTCTGGATAGCTGCTTGTACCATAGGGAAGTGAGCCTGTGTGGAAGGGAAACCCATCCCACGTCTTTCTTTTTCTTTTTCTTTTTTGTTACAATTCCCTACGTTACTCTCGACTCTACCGGCGCGCCTGCGACGAACCGGAAGGCCGCGACGCGGACCCACTAGTAGGACGAGACGAGCGCCGCGACGCCGAGTGCCGCACCTGCTGGGGGACCAGGTCGCGATTAGTAAATAGCACCGCGTGCGAGCTGCCAATCACGTACCGAGACAAGGGTTCGTCAGTCAACGCTGGAAGGGGACTCAAGGGACGTCCGTCGCCCAGGAGGGTGCCCATATGCCTGCTGTACAATACTTTCCTTATTAGGTATCATTCCTTCCCGATACGTCAAACACTCACGCTTCGCGCTTCTTTCGAACCATCTCTCGCTCGCCGACGTCTCTCTCCCTCTCTTCTACTTTTTTATCCCTCTCGCGCTTCCAAGGTTCTAGAACTCCTCTCGTGTGTATTAAGTACTGGGCTGAGCTGCCCGTCTCTCCATCGAATCAGATCCCCACTTCTCGCTCTCTCTCTCGCCTCGCTGTCCCGACCTCGGCACTTAGACACGACAACTGTGGTCGCGGGTGCAAAGCAAGTCGAGTCGCAAGTCGAGTAGAATCACGTCAAGTCGCGTTCGACATTTGTAAGTGTTTCATTGAGTCTCGGCGGCCTAACTACGTGCTATAGACATCCACCGTTGTCCTCCACCGAGCCCTCGTCCATCTCGACCATCCGACCTCCCTGCATCTAGGACGAGTACGCGTGTGGTGTGGGTTTGTCGTCGCACGCTGACGCGACCGAAAAGAACACAAAAGTCACACAAAAACCCAACCGTGAGGTCGAGCAGTGGTATGCGAGGCCTCTGCGTCTATGAGATGTACGGGGGACCGTACAGTGGTCTAGGTAAGAAGGAGGAGGACGGACAAGACTCCGAACGACGTGGGAGAGCTTCGAAGATGTCGAAGACTGTTCGAAGACGAGGGCTAAGCCTCGGAGATAGGAGGGAGGGTTTCGACAGACGTGTCGAACGAACGGTGACAAGAGAGGCGAGCGACGGCAGGGGAAGAAGTGTAGAGCCTCTCGGGGCAACTACGAGCTGGCGAACGTACTGGCGAACTGACTGACTGACTTCGAACGTACTGACTGACTGGCGAACTTGCTGACTTTCGAACGTACTGACTGGCTGACGAACCTCGCCGGCGCGAGGTGAGATTGAGAGGGTAAGGGGGTCTCTGAGATTCGAAGGGAACAAGTCCCAGAGTATATACAGGAAAATACGGTCCGAAGACCAAGAGAGCCAAGAGAAATAAGAAATGATGAATGAAAGTGATAAGGAAAGCAGCCAATCGGAGAATGTCACAACGCTCGACCCGGACCTACTAACACATGAGAGAATCCAACTCGGCCTTCCGCAGGTTCCGCATAACGGGCGACCGTCCCCGAACGGCGAAGGTCATAACCGGAGCCGGTGACAGTCCTCGAAGATATGAGACAGCTGCAGGAGTTCGCCTGACTTACACGAACATGCCGCACCTCGACCCAACTTCCGAAGCGTATGCTGCCCGCTACTACCGCCTCCTAGAGGTCCTCAAGACCGAGGGACTTGTCGAGCCGCGATACGATGCCAACAGTCCCGGAGAGTGGCTGGCTTGGGCTCACGGAGTCCGTTGGATGATCGTACGTGCCTCCGAACTTAGACTATCGTTCGAACCATCGAACCGACCTTCGAACAGCGATTCTTGTTCGAGTCCCGTAGCCGGGCCATCCTGCTGGCGAACGATACGCTTCCCGCTCCTAGGTCGTTCCCCGAGATCGACGAGTTGATGCGTTACCTCGACGAGGTCTTTCACCGCGATGGCAACCAGGGAGACATCCTAGGTTCGCCCTACCCTACGATCGCGTGGTCCGAGACCTTGGTACTGCTCGAACAAGTCAACCAGGCCGAGCGTCGCCCTCTCGCGAACCCGCAGTATCAGCGCGAGTCGTTGATCCTGTCCGACTTTCGCCAGCTGCCCGATAACCTCGAGGCCATGGGTCGAGCAATTCACAACATCGCAGTCGACCAGCGCCGCACGCACGGCACCCTCGTTGGGTTGCTCGAAAGCCTACTCGAGCGCGTCAACACTGACCGTGGCGCCGACACCGGTCCGTCTGTTCGTAGGGGTAGGGGTGGTGGTCATGGGTGTGGAGGTCGAGGACATAGATACGAGAGTTGCCGAGGTCGTCACTAGCTAGGTTGACGTAGCCATGTACTTGCTCCGGAGTCCTACCAATGTAGCGACGCTTCTACACCGCTTGTCTCTGCCACTAAGGGTTCCGAACATGGACGCTTGAGCTTCGAACATCGGGCGGTTCCCTCGAACGGACGGACAGTGCGTCGACCGTTCTGACTTAGTGTACCGTTGTATCGACCGTAAATGGCGTTTTCGGTGGGTAGGTGAGCTAAGGGCTCATCAACGCACGCCTTCTCTCCGACACCTGCAATGTGTCCCATCACATGTGTGAAATGGAGATCAGATATCTGGGATTCATTGGAAGGTATGTCAACAGAATTTGCTTCATGCAAGTTGAGATAGAAGTGTGTGAGTAGGACTGGTTGAAGCCTGTGGAATATGTCTAGTTCAATGTATAACCTTCCCTTGATTGAGAATCAACACATGCATAGATTATGGGTACCACAAATCCATCATCAGTCTAAATTTTGAATGTTAGTCTCAGCATGTTGTAGTAGGCATGCTAACTTGACACTCACATTGATCCCAATCAGTATTGTCTCCAAGATCAGAAGACTGAGGATAGCACTGAGCCAGGTGAGTGTTGATACTGAGTGCTCATGCATTCCATGGTATAAGCTCACATAAAATAGACAGTACCTGACAATATGCAGAAGGGAATAGGTCAGTTTCAAAGCCTATATACTGACTGACTTTGTACTGACCATCTCTGAGCAATACAGTTGTAATTGAGGTATCAACCTGTGCTTCATTGCCAAGCTTGATTATGTTTACATGTTGCCATGTCGCCACCACCAGTAGTACCTCAGCAACAATGCTGCATACTTGCCTGGCTATACCAACTGCAGCCACAGACACAATGCTGCAATTGTCAGTCTAGCTCTGTTGCCAACCAAATGAAGATGCACTGCACATTGTCTGTGGAGTACATTAACACATGAGTGCCAATCAAATCACATGGGAGTATGTGAAACTTGCAGAAGAACTATTTTGTCCAATGAGTAGGTAACACAACCAACAGGATCAGGCACAGTGATTGCTGTCAGTGTACAGGCCTCATACTGGTATTGATCATGATTCAGGGACTGCATGAGCATGCAGCAATGAAAGTACTCACTATTTCCACTGCAACAAGCACCACAGACAATGCAAGAATGGCAGATGCAAGCAACAACAAATGAATACTGATGGCATAGGCATGCAATGCTGTGAAGACTGCCAGGTGCAAAGGTGAGGTATTATGGGACATAATGGACAGTATCACACATACCACCATTGGCAATATGGAAAAGTGCACTGGCACACAATCCCACTACATTCAAGATGTAGTCACTGCATGATGAACTGTAGCTCAGTCCAGTCTCACATCAGACAAGATCATTCTACCTCTGAACTGGAATCAGTATGTCATACACAACATGAGCTTAGACTCACTCTACAGCCTGTGACAACTTGAAGTACCACAAATGCATACAGGTACACTGTTGCTGATATATGCATCAACATGTAAGAGCCAGTCGCTACTGACAGGCTCCGGCGCCGCCACATGAGGTCCACCTCCCACCCGAAGGTGAGAAAGCGGTCATATGTATATATCGCTGTATATGTAGGTCAAGAACAATACACACAATGCCACAAGAGTTCACTAGTCGCTCGAAAGTATCATCGCGCAACTCACCCTACATCGAGGGTCGCGATCATCAGAGCAAGTTCGTCTGCGGACATAGCTGTGAGTACTATTAGCATGTGGTGCAGCGGTGAGGACGTGCTTATATACCCTCAAGCTGTCGATCCGGTGCCTGATCCTCCTCACTTGTGTCCGTCTCGACCATGACGCGTACCCTGCACGGCCTCGTTGCCGCTCATGCCTGTGTTGTGAAGGACTGCAATCGGTCTCACGGCTCACCGTTGCGAATTCAAGAACAGAACAGAACGCTATGTCAGGCCTCGCACCAACAGCGCTCAACATCAAAATTACCTCCATTGTACTTCAAGAAGCCGCGAAGCTGTTGAAGCACAGATGTCAGCTACCGCATAACTCCCAGGCCACCGTTCACCGCGATCCCTTTCTGCACCCATACATCTCGCTGCATCGCCGGCGAGAAGTGCCAACATATGATGAGAACAGCATCCATCGGCAGCCGGATATTGCTTCGAGGTTGAAGCCGTGCGGGACCGAGATGCGCTCTTCCGTACCACGCGATGTTCTGGTAGTAGCATGCAATAGCGAGCTCGACATGAATGTTCCCATGCTTCAGCGCCATCGTCTGGCACAGTGAAGAACAGCATATATATCAGCAACAGATCGCAACGCCCATCCGCAGGGACCCGTATGTTAAACAACTCACAAGTACGATGTATTCACAATTCGTGAGCTTTGCGCGATGACCGGTCGACCGCTATAATTTGAACATCTCACAGCACCAGTTGCGACGAGCTCTTACGCCGCGCGGAAATAGTCGTGATAGGGAAAGCAGCTCATCCGAATGCCTCCAACAAGTACACACCTGCGCCCGCTCTAACGCCTGCAAACCAGACATACCATTTTCTATTGTATGTAGGCAAGCCGTCATGGCTGCAGATTGCGAGTCCGTCCGTCAGTCACCAATATACAGATGTGTTGTGAAGAAGACACAGTAGATTAAGCGAGACAAAGATGCGAGGATGACCGCCGCGACCACAGTGGGCCAGTGGCAATGCGAAGGGCGAGGACATCTCAGAAAATAGCGCCGACGATACCACTGCCGATCGCAGCACCCGCGCCGAAGCCGACACCGCCAGCGGCGGAGGTAGCCATCTGCAGAGAAGAAACAATTGCAATGATTAGCAGGTTGACGAGCGGCAGAAACATAACGACTGACCGTGTCCCCGAGCCTCCCATACTTGCTCTTCTTCTTCTCCTGTCCAGCGTCCTGCTGCAGCCCCAACGAGTTGGTCGGGACCCCTTGTGGCTGCGGCTGCGGCGGGGGCTGGTCACGGCCCGCGTACACCGCGCCGAACGGACGATAGGCAGGCTTCTCCGCAGGCGGCGGACCCGCAGCATACGGCTGCGGCGGCATGTACTGCTGCGGGGGCGGGGCGTACGCGGGCTGGTACGCGGGCGAGGCGGAAGGCATGGGCGGAGCGTGCGCAGGGGCAGCACCGTCGAGCTTCTCGACGTGATTCGAGGGGAAGAGGCCCTGGCGGCCGCGGCACCGGCCGGTCCACCAGTCGGCGTTCGTCTCGTCGATAACTTCGACGATCTCGCCAGAGGAGAAAGAGAGATCGTTGGGTTCCTGAGGCGGTGTCAGCGATGTTCTGAAAACGGAGGCCCATTGTGTTATGGGAATACGGGGGTAGCTTACCGAGCCATCCTCGTTGTACGCCCAGACCGCACGAGCACGGTGGGTCGGGGCTGAGCGAGGCGGGGGAAGAGGGACTGCGCGGCGACCGGGTGCGCTGACAGAGAGGCTGCTCATTTCCTCGATGGGAGGAGCGCTGGCTGCGTTCGCAGACGGAAGCCGGTTGCGCATAAGCTCAGCATCAGCCGGGGAGATGTGGTTGTGCGCTACGAGAAAGTCGATGTTCGCGCGGGTCTGCGAGAGGATGTGCGCGAGATATGCTTGGTCGGGAGCCATGATAGCACCAGAGAATCACAGACGAGTGATAGAGCGTGAAAGAGTAAATAATATATGAGTAGAGAAAGTGGGATGGAGGTGGTTATGTGGACGAGGAGGAACGACGAGTTCAGGTGTCCACCCAAGCGGGCTCGTCGGCGAGCACCGCTCCTGTCCGGCATGGGTGGACGTGACGGATTGATGGTCACCTTCGGTCACTGCCCGAGCCTCTCCAGCCACCAACGCGTCTTTCCTCTGCCCGCCTCTGCTCTCCACAAAAAGTTCAATTCGCAATGGCACCGTTCACTCTCGTCACCGCTCTTCCCAATCATATCAGCCCAGAGGAACACAAAATCATCGTCGCATCCACGCCCGCGTCGTTCGCCTCTATACCGCCAGTCTTGCGCCATAAGGAGGAGAATGTATCCGTTACGATCGATCCTCCACTCGAAGGCTTTCCCTTGGAAGACCTCGCAAATGGAACACTCTACGTGATCGAAAGGTAACGTTCCATATCATTAGAAGAAAGTGTGCAAACGCTGCAATGCTGAAGTAGATTCGATCTAGCGCGTTGGTGTTCCTGTCTGCGAACGGACGCGGGTGGTCGGTCGAGTATCCCTCAATCACTCTGCACGCCATCTCGCGCGCAGAATCGGGCCCGTCAATATACTGCCAGTTGGACGAAGCTGCTGCTCTCGCAGACAGTGAAGCGCCGATCGACGAGGACGCTGATACTGAGATGAAGGAGCTCATCATCGTACCAAGAGACGCTACATCGCGTGAGCACATCCATCTCCCGGGCTGCTGTCGCTGACCTAAGTTCATTCAAATTCTTGCTCTTTGTGCAGTTGAGCCGATCTTCGAAGCCCTCTCCCTCTGCGCATCCCTTCATCCCGACCCTGCCTCCGCCAACGACATGGATGAAGACGGCGACGACGCCTTCATCGACGCCGGCGCATTCGAGACGTTCAACGGCGACGAGAACGAGGAGCTTAGCGAGGTTGGCCGGGTGCGCAGTGATTTCATCAATAACAACCGTTATGCACCGTACTAGACATCCTTTCTCCCTTTGTTCGCCTTCTATCGTTGCGCTTGATGTCCCCTCCGATGTGGATGGGAAATGATAGGCGGCGCTCGAGCATCTGGAGTCGATCATATACGATCCGTGGGAGAAGAAGAGGGAGCCTGAGGGCGGGGCGCAAGGAGAGGGGCTGAGAAGGGTGCCGATGAAGGCGAGGACGAGCAAAATGCGGGCGGTGCATCCGGGGGCAGCGAACCTACGGCGGAAAACGCGCCTTGATGCATGGCGTCGTTCTGACGGGAACCACGCGTTACGCTGCCCGCTGCCAGTGTACTCGGCATACGAGACCGAAACGACCCCCAGTGCGTCCAAAAGTAGCTGTGTACCGAATATTGTGTTGCTCTCATGTATTATGCAGTCTAAGTTCAAAATCACGACATTTTACTCTCGAATAGCCAGAGAATCAGGCTGGCTGAACTGCGACTGACGGAGCCGAGACCAGCTGCCCAAGAGCACGCAGGATCGCACTGGCGTCCATTGTCATACCCTCGATCTGACTTGTTCGTTTAAATACCTTTTCATTGATTGGTGAAGATCCGGAACAGACGAAAACACAAACCCGCTCCTCAGCTACCAGTTCTACGCAGATAGTTCGTAGCTACATCGGCGAGCGAGCTCTCTCGTCCACACGGCTGAGTGTGCGTATTACTAACGGCTCGCATTCGTCAACAGACCTCTACACGGACTTGTTCTTCACAGCGAAGATGACTACCGACTAACGCGTCCTCAGCACCCTGTCAAGAACCGGAACTCGCAAGAGAACGTACCACCATCATCCAAAGGATCCCTACCCTGTATCTCAGCAGGCATGTCAAGCACAAATCTCGAGTTCTTCCTGCGCTCAAAGACGCCTCGACGATGTTCGAGCCGACCTCCTGGCACGCGACGCGGAACCGCAGCGTCTCCCCGAGCGCCTCGTACTCGACCCAACCGTCCGAACCGCCAGGACCTTCGGCCATCGACAAACTGTATATCAGCGGTCCTCCGCCTCGCTGCTCAGGATGTACGCACCCCATTTGTCCTCGATGTGCATCTCGGGCGACATCTTGTTGGAGCTGGTGTACGTGGGCGGCTCCCCGACCCACCTGCCCCAGCTCGCGTCCCACCGCTCGCGCGAGCGTCGTGTCGAACGTGTCCTCGATGCACAAGTAATAGCAGCCAATTCCCGGGTGACGCACCTTCAGTTTTCACCTCATCGTTCGGACTTACAGCTGTCGGGTGGCTGTTCTTGTTGAAGCGCCGTGTCGACGAAGTGTGCACTGCGAGAAGCTCCATATAAGTATTTTGAGTGGCAGTCCACCAATTTCCTGTGATCCTGTATGCATTCTCGGGTGGCAAACGTTGCCACTCGAAAAAGCGTACGGGAACACAGGAAATTTGTGGAAAAGCTCAAGGAGTGCCGCGGCGATGTTCTCGACAAGCCAGCCACTGGCAAGTATCCAGTGCGTGCTGGAACGAGTCCACATGTACTTTGGCTGCCTGGCAGTAGCACCTATGGCAAGTAGTATATATGTACATGGATCAGCGTTGAGCGCTGAGCACTGACTTACACACCACTGCTACTTACAGCCGAGAATGGCAAACCCACTTAGACCATTCTGGATGGCACGCGCTGGGGCGAGCCTGCTTATCCACTGTCATTTCAACCACAGGCATGCTGAACGTCGTGCATACCGCACCCACAAACCAGCTAGAATCCACAAACATTGATTGTTCCGATCAACCACCACGCTGTTGTTATTCTTCACATCATGCAGGTCATTCCACTTAATTCACAAAAGGCGACGGATACAATGCATACGACTAAACGAAGCCTACGATAAATACGACAGTTCACTCCCTCTCACTCCTCGATGTTATACATCCGGTTCGGCTCGATGCGCGGAGGCTGGCTCGGCCCTGACGGACCCTCACCAGCACCGATCGTCTGCGTCGACACCGGGCGCACATACTCGCCCTTCGACGTCCTCACCGGCCCGCCCGAAACGACCGCCGAGCCACCCGCCTCGCTCGCCTCGTACGACGGCGGCGCAACATCGTCCTCATGGGCCGTCGCACCGCCGTACAGCAAAGGCGCGTCCACGCCGGGCGAGCCCGTCCGGCCTTGCTGCGAGGCGCCGAGGGTGTACGGCTGGATCGTGTTCGCGGCCTTGTGCTCCTCGACCATCGCGACGGTGTCCTTTAGGATCGCGCGGTCCTGGCGGCTGCGGATGTAGAAGAACGCGGCGATGCCGATGAGGAGCACGCCGACGACGCCGCCGACGGTACCCCCGGCGATCGCGCCGACGTTCGTCGACTTCTTGGCCGCGGCCTTCGGTGCGAAGCCGACGGCGTCGGTCCCGTTCCGCCCGACGTTGAAGACGCTGCGGTAAGCCAGAGTGAGCTGCGCGTGCACAGGAATGGAGTAGGCGCGACTTACAGGTACACTTGGCTGACGAAGAGCGCGCCAAAGATGTACTCGTTGACGGAGGTGTCCGTCCAGCCTTCCACACCGCTGAAACAGGCACCATTGCTTGCCCGCCGCACGAGCACGGACTCGTCGAACGTGAACGTCTGGTCGTTGATGTTGACGGTCAGCGAGACCTTGGAGCCGCAGGGGACCTCCCACGCTTGTGACTGCGAGCCGAGCGTCGAAAAGCCTGACTGCACGGACGAACCAGAGATCACCGCATCTACGCCGATCCGTCAATAACCTCGGTCAGCGCCAACCGAGGAACGACTTACTGAAGAGCTGCGCCTCCTTGGCAGGGAAGTAGATGTCGGTGTAGTACGGGTCCACGCTGACCATCATCTGGTCCCCACTATCGAAGCTGTCCCCTCCGCTGCTCACCTTCCACCCGTCGAGCGGCACCGACCAATCCGGCTGACTCCCCGCCGAGTACACCGTGGACGAGTTGCTCTGCACGTTCTTGTACGTCAGGCCGCCTTGGTTGTACTTCGACGAGTCGGGCGCGAGCCAGTGAAGCGTGCCCGCGCCGGTCGAGGTCGGCGAGGCGGCCGCGGAACCGGACGTGCTCGTGGGCGTCGCGACCGGCGGGAGGATGTCCATGCCGAACTGGAAGCTGTCCTGGTTGGCGTTGTTCTGCAGCCATTGGCTGAAGATGGTGTCGCCGAAGCCGGCGGTGTAGCCTGAGGACGAAGAGGAGCTGCTGGATTGCGCGGAGGAGAAGCGGTTCGTGCCGAGCCCGAGCAGGCCGGAGGCTCCGCTCCCGAATACGGTGCCGTTCTGCTGGTTCTGTGCGACGACGACTGCAGTGGGCTCAGCACTGGCGTGTGCGACTTCCATAGGCGGTCACTTACTCGTCTGGTTCTTGTAAGTCCATGGAGAGCCTGTAGTAGTCATGGTGCAGTCCTCCTTGATAACTGACCCGCTGTAGGATCCGCCAGTCAAGGATACGCTGTCGTTCCCGTTCAGAGACTTCGCCGTGCTCGACGCGCTCTGGTTGTACCTGCCATGGATTCACGACTAAGCGAGTGTACATTCAGAGAGAAGGGAAGGAACGCACAAGCTAATATCGCTGCAAGAGCTGCATCCCGTACCCGCAACAGAGGTGAGACCTGTGCTGGTCGCAAGCGTAAAGTTGAAGTTCTGCTGGTTCGCGCCAGGAGACTGTTCATCGTCTGCGTGAGCCTCGACGCCTCATCCTGAGTTGTTATTGCGTACCATGGCGACTGGAATCACATATCTACCGTTCGAATCGAAGTGGAGAGGGATGTCAATGGTGGTGGGGGCCGCTGCCTGGGACGTCGCGCGTTTGGTGATGCCCAGACCAGGGAGAGCGTAAGCAAGGTGGGCGAGGCAGAACGCGATGCACGCGGCTTTCTTCGAGGACGACATGATAGACATCCTATGCAATAGTAACGCGACAAAAATTACGCTGCACGACGCGTCATTCAGCTCTCCCGATCGTCTCAGTACCCGTTGCCACGCACCAAGACAAAATACTCTAGCCGCAAAGTAAGATTGGGCGAAGGGAGAAATAAGGAGAGAAGTCGTGCAAGAAGACGTCGAAGAAGGCTCTCTCGCCGACGACCAAGGTGGACGAGCAGAGAGGAGCGAACAGCCTACTCCCTCCTGTTTCACTCGCCTTACATGCTTCTGTCTTAGTGCGCGCGACCGCAGGCGCCTCCGGGACGCGTGCGCGAGGGACGATCAATCGCCGTGATTTGGCGACACAGCATCCCTGCCCGTGATCGCGTTTCCTCCCCTCCGCCCGTACCATCTTGTCCAGAACGCGTATGCAGGTGTCTACACACACCACTTCGAGTACACGACCTCTGCTGGAAAGGCCGTCGACACGCTGCAGGACGAAGAGGGGTGCTGTCTTTGCCTCGGAACTCTAGCTGACAAGTGAGACAGGAGCCACAGACAAGGCCGCAATCGGGTGCCTAATCGCCGATGCTGGAGCTGTGTCTCTGCTAAATGAGCTGGTGGTGGTGGCTGCCTGCGGCTGCACCACTGTCGCACCAAGCCCCGAGGGGTGCTCGCGGTTCACACTGGGAGAGATACGTGTGTGGTCATCATCCTGTGTTTCATCACGGCAACCCTTCTTGGCCCCGATTCGTGCTGTGCGGTACCCGTTCTCTGTTGTCTTGGTCTTTCTCTCATCTCATCTCCCAGGTCATCAGTTCCGAGTGGAGGTCGACTTGCGATGTCAGCAAAAATCACTCCACGATACTCAACGCCCCTAGGCCGGAAGTCTAGAGCCATGAGCAACAACATTCGGATCTGTGCGACGACCGCAACGCCCTTACCCCTTCAAAGAAACCCGGGCGCCTCGCCCACTGTACCCTTCAGCTAGCGAGTGTATTGATTACGGAGCACAGCATTTCGCCGCAACTACGGGAGTGAGCCCTAAACTCATCAATGCGTCGCGACCACTCAGTTGGTAGATGAGGGGTTGTGCGGAGGAGTAGGCGATCTGTGTCCTCGTCTTTAGTGAAGTACGGCCATCGTCGTAGAGGTGCTGACGCGACAGAGATACTTCCAGCAAGAGGCTACATAGGAGGGCGCTCGACAATCTCGGGACATCGTCTCGAACGATGTTCTCATCATGCGCGTTGTTGACATGAACTGACAATGCTATGATCATGCATGCCGTCCCTGGATCTGCGCCATCGTCCCACGCCCTCATTGTCTGGACTCTGAAACTATTCATCTCGGTGTACCTACCACCTGTTCCGAGCACTCCACAACTTCGCCTGGTCC
>NW_025955624.1:0-17944 GCF_022376445.1 Fomitopsis serialis
TCTCCTCGTCCTCCTGAGTGAGCAATGGCCCTGAAGGGGATGAGCCGCTCGACCCGGATGCCGGGGAAGTGTCCATGGCAGTCTCTCCCGTAGCAGGGGATGCTGCTCGTCAGAGACGCTGCCTGGAGCGTCCGGAGTGCCTCCTCCAGTTTGTTGCCGCGTTCGCGTAGGCGCTCGATCTTCTTGTGCAGTCCTCCGCGTCCGCTAGCGCGAGGCTGCATAGTTTCAGCCGTCATCCTCAGCGACATAGGAACGGAACATTCGTACCGGCTCCCCTTGCCTGTCGTCAACGAGCCTGTTGCACAAGACGTCATGACAGGCGGACGAAGAACGGACACAGCATACGCACCCTCCGGACAGATCGCAGAACATCCTCTCTTCACGCATGTTTCGCATGGTACCTACTGCCCATTAGCCCGTACACACCACGCTCACGATCACAACGCACCTTGCGGTCGCATCTCAGCTTCAAGCTTGTCCGCCGACCACCAGTCAACTGTTGAACATATACTGCGAGATGGCCACCGCCACTTACCGGCGGCACTCGGCACACGAGACTGGGACACGACCCGGGCGGCGTCGCTGCTTGGGCTCTCCATTAGCTGTCTTGTCTTTCTCGGCGGGTGCCATGGTACGGCGGGAGGGTAGTCTCCAGCTGTGTCGACGCGTGAGTTGGCGGTGGGCGTCGTCAGCAAGAGGAGAGGTGCGCTCGCGCAAGAGCCGGGCGGCTAGATGGAATTGTTGCTGAATCAGCCTGGCTGGATCCAAGGCTGGATCGAACATCTGGCGCTCATGATCTCAGTGGCGATGCCTGTGAGACGCTGTGAGACGGTAGACACGTCTTCGAAGTTGATCGCGTTTGGGTTGAGAACGTACTTGGAGTGATGACCCTGGCAAAGGAGTCCGAGTCTGCCTTCAACAGCGTGTAATGGTACTAGTGCTACCAATGACCGCAAAGTGAAGGGCCTTCGTGCAGTCGACCTCATTGAGAGCAGAAATCTGGGCGTCGTGCCGTCCCGGTTTCATGACCCAGCAAACAGTTACAGTGGTTTCCTTGGACCTTCCGGAGATGAGACTACCACGCACGCCTCCGCTCTGTTTTCCATTCTGGCCTACGCAGCCCATATCCTGCAGCTGTCTTCCAGATATATAGAGCATGTGGAACTACTTCCAGGGCCCTGTTGGGGTGCGCCACGATCATATATAATGCTCTTGATGCTGATGCTGTTCGACAGTGTCAGCGAGTTGCAATGATCGACAGACGCGCGAGTACTATACCGGTCATACGCCGCACGTGATCGTGTCTGGAAACGCACCACTCTATTACCCAGTAACGGCGCGAGTCCGCGACCTCGTTCGTCCTTCAGATTCCCTCTGCCTGACGCACATCTACCGTCATCATTTGCTCTGCGACGGCTTTTGGCGTAATCAGGATGTGCTGGGCTACTGTTATGTTAGATGTTGTTCGGCGCCCGCACTAGGCCCGCGGCGGTCTGACTTGGGTTTCCAGCGCTACGATGGTGCCGTGTCCTCTAACCTTCTCTGCTTAGCCTCTTGACACAGACACTGAAGTTGCTTGACAGATACAGGCTCTTCATCTCCAGCCATGGCGTGCTATGGACAGCGGGCGCAGTACCGGCGTGGGCGAGCCAGCTGAGAAGACACGGAGGATCCTGGGTGCGCATGCTATACCCGAAGGAGGCGGGGGCAGCGCCCGCTGTGGTGGTCTTTGATACCCACCGCACTCTCGCTGCCCAGAATAGGAGCGGCGCTCCTTCCCGCACACGTCTCGCAGACCGATAAGTGATCTTCCCCGCGGCCACCTGCCTCTTCGTCCAGCTCTTCGTCCAGCCTCTTCCCCGCCTCATGCCCTTCTCGAGCCACTCTTCCAATCCTCCCGAGGCAGCCATGTATAAGAAGCCGCAGCCCCGCCTTCCCACTCTTCGAAGCTCTGCCCTTCCTATCTCCCCAATCTCCGCACCCTCATAGAGCCTCAGTGACCTCCGCCATGTCCGACGCGTGCTCACTGTCACCCAGCTCGAGCAATGGCGACCTCCCTTCGACCTTCAACAACGACTGGGATGTCATCCCGCCCACCTCGAAACGGTTACCACGGACGCTCGTCCTCTGTTTTGATGGCACCGGTGATCAGTTCGATACCGACGTACGTCAAGATAACTCTGGGCCGGAAGCATGCTCACATGCGATCGCTAGAACTCCAATGTCATCTTGTTCTTCTCTATGCTCATGAAAGACAACCCAGAGGAGCAAATGGTTTACTATCAGGTATCGTGGCGTTTCCCCATGTGGTGTCTCTATTGAACTGACAAGTACGATTCGCTTGTGTCATGCATTATGCTACTCTTCGCAATGTATGCTGTACATCCCAGTCCGGCATCGGCACCTACACCATCCCGCAAATCGCAACGCCTCTATATGCTGGTGTCTCAAAAGCGCTCGACGAGATGATTGCCTGGAACCTCAATGCGCATGTTATGGGTAAGCCATCTGCTACTTGTACTCGTTCAGGAAAGTTGACAGAGCCTTCAGGTGGCTACGAATTTCTCATGTCGAATTGTGCGTTGAGTCTTTACAGCACGGCGCGTTCGATATAGTAACTGTGAATCCTCACGTAGATCGTGCCGGGGACAAAATCTGCCTCTTTGGGTTCTCGCGGGGCGCATATACCGCCCGAGCCTTGGCTGGTATGATCCACAAAGTGAGCGAACGTGTAGAACGTCAGTGTGCGACGAGAATGCTGATCGAGGCGCCCTCTCCCAGGTCGGCCTCCTACCAAGATCAAACCATCAGCAAGTCCCTTTCGCGTACCACATGTTCACGCGCGACGACGACTGGGGCTGGACGCAGTCCGGCGAATTCAAGAAAACGTTCTCGATGGACGTCGATATCGAGTTCATCGGCGTCTGGTACGTCTTTTGTCGGCGAGTATCCCCGGCGCCATCCCAATGCTGACCGACAATCCTTGCAGGGACACCGTCTGCTCCGTCGGGCTGATCCCGCACACGCTCCCCTTCACCTCCTCGAACAGCGCCATCAAGACCTTCCGGCACGCGCTCTCGCTCGACGAGCACCGCGCGAAATTCAAGGCGAACCATTACCAGTTCCCGACGGACAAAGAGCTGAAGCGCGGCGTGCAGCCGGGCGAGATGCCTAAGGCGGGGTGGCGCGGCACGGGCTCGGGCAAGGATGGTAAAGAGAGCAGGGGGAGCCACGGGCGCACGAACAGCCAGGAGCAGGAGGAGATGCGGCACGAGCAGGAGTTCTCTGCGGCCGACGGGCATCATGGCAAGACGAACGTGAAGGAGGTGTGGTTCGCGGGCTGCCACTGCGGTGAGTCTGCCTCATCCTCCATGATCATTTGCGAGCGAGCCAGGCGCTGACGATACCGTCCGACAGACGTCGGTGGGGGGTCCGTGTCGAACACGAGCAGGCACAACCTCGCGCGTATCCCGCTGCGGTGGATGATCCGCGAGTGCTTCCTCACCAACAGCGGCGTGCGCTTTCACGCGCCGCTCCTCCGTAAAGTCGGGCTCGACCCCGCCGCGCTCCTCGCCAATGCGAAGCGCCCGCCCGCCATCTACGCCGACGACCCGCATGCCCCGCGGCCGGAGGACTGCACAAGGCAGCCGGAGGACGGCACAGGGCGGCCGGGGCACGCACGCGCCCGCTCGGACGCGACGCTGGTGAATGGAGGCACCGGCAGGCCGCTCAGCGAGGAGGAGGAGGATGTGATCGACGCGCTGTGCCCGATCTATGACGAGCTGAAGATCGCGCCCTGGTGGTGGTCGCTCGAGATCATCCCGCTCGCGCACCGCACGCGGGACAAGAAGGGCAATCGGGTCGAGGAAATGAGGTGGGTCGCGTTCCGCGATGCGCTGATGTGTGTGCGCTGACGAGGGCGGTGCGCAGGGTGAACTGGGGCAAGGGCCGCGAGGTGCCCGACGAGGAGGGGATGCCGTTCTTGGTGCACAGGAGCGTCGAGATCCGGATGAAGGCGAGCAAGAGCGGCCAGCTGGAGGGCGGAGAGTACAAGCCGAACGCGATCTTTGGTCCCGAGCAGAAGATGATCTTCGTCGACTGAAGACGGGGCCACTGCGGATCTTGGTGACGACTACCTTATTACTTATTGGATGTGTTCCTGTCTTTTTCTTGTAGCGACTAACACTAGCTGTAGGCATAGCTGTACGCAGCGCTGTAATCAATACGCAAGGCTTGGTCCCGGATCTATGGTGCATGTTCGATTGTGCCGTTCTACCGGCCCAGCATCCCGCGTCCGTGGCCCCGAGTCGGGCACCCAGGGTCCCCAGGCTACCGCTCTGGATCTGTCGGTGGCTGAACCTACGTTCTACCTTTACCTTTACCAATTGGATGTCGGCCCACTGACCGATATGAGTCGAAGGACACATCGCGGGCCCCGACTGTAGTCCACGAGGCTGACGTCGAGACCGAGCGGTTTGAACGGACAGGTTGATAATTGCAAAGGGCGTCGCGCTTCAGGGCTTCAAGCTCAAGCTTTGCTTCCTTTCCTTTGAAATCCCTGCTTATTACAGTTCGCTGCCTCATGAGTGTCAACATGAGATCGCAGCACTGATGACGGTAGTGTCCGGGGCCTGGGGCACTTGCAGATATAGCCATGGCGATTCTTTGGTGGATTCATGGCCCGGTGCTGCGCCTGTGGAGACAAAGGCTCATGCTTGTTGAACGTCTTCAATATGTAACGTTTGAACGTTGGCGGCATGCTGTCGAGGTTGGAAAAAGGCGCGTGAGTAGGTTCCAGGGATGATCATGACAACTAACGGGCCACATACGAAGAGTACCGGCGAGGCCAGCCAGACCAAGGTTTGTGCGGTAGTAGTTCAATGAAGTCAACGCCGTTGACCTGCAGATGCGTGCCAGCTGAGTGTGGACCGCTCCAAGTTCAGGGGCCTAACACCCTCAGCCTGCGCTCGTGTACGGATTTGGAGGGCACCAATTCTCGACTGTCGACTGCCCTAGTGCATGCCGGTGCGTTGATTGTAAGCTGAGGGAGACTCAACCGAGGAGGGTCCGAGAACTCAAGTTACCAGTACGGCACCTACCAATTCCGCAACATCTCCAAAAACGGAAGTCTTCTGCGTCTATATGCTCCTTTACCAGGAAGACAAGAACCAAGAAGACAAGGTGATTAGGTTCGAGCAAACTTCGGCAACAACTGCCAATGGCCTGTCCGTGCCAACAGTCACATTCATTTCCCAACATCTTTGCATCATCATCCGGGGGGAGCAGGGCCTCTCTTGGGCATCTCTGCTATCTTTCGGGCCCGGTGCTTGCCTTGCCAGCGGCTGCTGGCGCTCTGACGAATTGACTTGGTCTGTCACAATGTTCTCCGTACTTCAAGCGTCGAGACGACTCCGAGGAGGGTCCTCCACGACACGCTATTATTTCGTCACCGTATCTCGGTTGTATCACTCCTACTGTGCCAGAGGGTACACCAAGCAGGACGGCGACAGACAATGACAGTCATTCGGAGGGACTGGTCAAACGCGGAGAAGTTGGCAATGACGGCCCCCTGTCGGAACACGGCCTCTAGCTGGCTTTCGGGAACCAACTGCGATAAGGTGCGGGACACTGCGGGTGAGCCGACTTTGCTCTGACAAGTCTTCCCAGCGTTCCATTGAAGCGCAGATAGAGAGACTTTCGCCCATGAAATGGACCCTGGGCCTCATAATGGTATGGCACGGCCTGGTCCGACGTAGACGCTTGTTCGTAGGTAAGGTACCGGTGTGTGCTCTGCCACGATCGTACTACTTGTCAATGAAGCTCACTGTCGCTTGAAAGTCAAACCTAGTCAGGACCCGGCGATCATGGCATCACGGACCAGTAGCAGCTGCAGCTGCTTGACGATGGCTTGCACAACCCATGCAACAAGTTCGGTGCCGCGCTGGCAGCTCATCGCGTCGACGTCGGTGGTATCTTGCATGCTGGCATGGCAGCCCCGGGAAAACTGCCGTTCGGACGTATTCACACAGATCAGTTTCCTGTGTTCGTCCGACGATAAGATTCTGGCATCGCTTACGGACTGTATGTATGGTATGTGTTGCATGAGGGCTGAGGATATTCTCCCGTGGCTGTTCGGTCTGCAGCTGCCAGCGCCACACGGTGACGCAGCGCCTGCCCTGTGCCTCCTGGCCGATTACATATACTGCGGTGCGCAGCACAGTCAAGCTCCATGGTTTGCGATGAGACATGGGTGGACCTTGACACACCCCGTCTGGTTGCGTGTAAAACAGGTACGTCAAATGACATGCCTCACAAGTAACACTTGCAACCAGTGGGCACGACTAATACTCGTGGATACTGCCGGGAACCCTCAGATCCCAACCATTCCTCCACTACCTATATTGAGCGCTTCTCTCGTTCCACTCTATCTGCGTTCGATGCTTCGGGTGCGGAGCCTTTGACGAGGCGCTGAGCTCGTGTGAGTGGTACGATCGATCGTTGACTTTTTGAGGTTAACTGACACTCGTCCATCGCAGTGCGTCCCTCCGTGATGTCACGACGGACTAGGATAATTGCGACCTTCCCACTCTCGACATCGAGGAGTGTGACCTGGACATGGGCACCTTCTCAAATACCCGTCCACCGTGCGAAGAGTCGCCAGGCGACTAAAGCGGCGATTCCGGAAGCAGTTTTTGGGATAGCCCAAGATGCGAAGGAGTTCGCGTCGCTCTCTGAATTCAGTCGGGTATTTATTCACCGTGCTCGCGCGCCGCAGCGGCCACTGCCAGGGTGTATGTCATCCTCCGTTGTCATGAAGGATGTCCGACTATCCGGCGGTGAAGTTTATAGGCAGCTCCACCACTGTTGCCGCGCGGCCTCCTGCCGCTGTCGCAGCATATCGACCTGGCCAGGTACCATCTAGCCTGCGCGCCGCAAACCCCTCCTACCTCCGCGTGTGAGCCCAATCAATACGTCGGCACATAGTGGGCTCATTGTACATAAAGCCTGAGGACGCACCCTTTGAACGGACGCCAAGGCAGCATTCCTTGCTCATCCGCCCATTTTGAGTCAGATCGACACCACCATGTATGAACGAGAGATCGTCTATGCGTTGATTCTCGCAGCTGCACTCCTCCTCGTGCGGAGGAGGATGAATCCGGTTGGTTCTCAGTATGACATCCGCTACTTTGCTCACCTGGTTCATAGCTCTACCGCATACCAGCTGTGGGGCCTTCCGCACCCATCCTGTCCTATTGGGGCGCGTTGAAATTCTTCGTTAATGCACGTGAGATGCTGCAGGAAGGCTACACCAAGGTACGCCAAACGCTGCTTCGAATGTGTTATTGATTTCAATCCAAGATCCTTCGTGATGTATAGTACAGAGGCTCGGTGTTCAGAGTGCCGCTATTGGATCGCTGGGTTGTGGTGGTCAGCGGCGCTGCTATGAACGAGGAACTGCGGAAGTTCCCTGACGACCAGATGTCTTTCATAGACGCCGCCGAAGAAGTAGGTCTTTCATATGTTGACTACGCCGTGCGTATCCATGTACTGAAAATGAATTCTGAACATGAATTGTGCGCGTATAGCTCGTACAGGCGAAGTACACAATTGCCAAGGAAATCCATGAGAACCCGATACACATCCCGGTCATTCGCGGACCTTTCACCCGCAACTTGGGTGCCCTCATGCCAGATGTTGCGGATGAAGTTGCGTCAGCAGTCCAAGAGGCTATTCCTGACACAGGAGATGGTGCGTTTCGCCGGTCTCGCATTGTGAAGTCTACTCAGCGACCGTTTCAGAGTGGGTCGGTGTCGTCGCATTACCTGCCATGACACGTGTCGTCTGTCGGGCGAGCAACCGAGTCTTCATCGGTCTTCCTATGTGTGAGCATAGCACCCGGCACGACGAGCCCCATGTTTTGATATACTGCCCCAGGCCGGAACCCAGAATACCTAGAGATTGTCTTGAACTACACCAAAGATGTCGCTAAGGGTCGTTTCATCATGACCCTCACGCCGATCCTATTCAAGTCGTAAGTCGTACTCGATATAACACAGCACTCAAGTGGAGACTGACTGTTTGGACAGTATCGTGGGCCATTTACTGCCTTGGTCTAAGAATGCCCTCAAGAAGTTCTCCGTGCTAGTGAGACCTGTAGTCGACGAGACGTGCCGGCAGTTCGATCATCACGGAAAGGAATGGGAAGACAAACCTGTAAGTGCTTTGCACAAGGGGATCCTGTCTTTGACTGATTGATTCGTCCACGCCGACCAAAGAAAAACCTACTGACCTGGTTAACGGAAGAAGCCAAAACTACTGGCCACCGGCCCGAGATCGTCGTCTCCGCTCTGCTGTCGAGCAACTTTGTCGCCATACACACATCGTCTATCGTACGTATACCTCCACTTCCGCGGGACACTTGCTCATATTCCTGATAGAGTGTGACGCATGCCCTGTATCACATCGCTGCCTGTCCCGAGTTCATCCCACCGCTCCGCGAAGAGATCGAGACAGCAATCAAGAAACATGGCTGGGGTAAACAGGCCATTGGTGAGATGTGGAAACTGGACAGCTTCATGCGAGAGTCCCAGCGCGTCAACGGCACGAGCGGCGGTACGCTTCGACCAGCAGTCTTAGATCCGAGTCGGCAGTTGTCGCTGATGGACGTCTCACAGTGTCTGTCATCCGCAAGGCCGTCGTCGACCTCAGGCTGGCCGACGGGACCGTGATACCCGCGGGCACACTACTCGGTGCAGCCGCGGACGCGACGCACTGTGACGACGAGAACTACGATGACGCTGGCGTGTTCAACCCGTTCCGCTTCTCCGACATGAGGCAGGAGGAGAGCGAGCGCATCAAGCACCAATTCGTGAGCACGTCGCCGGAGTACGTGCCCTTCGGTCATGGCAAGCATGCCTGGTACGTCGTCCATGTTTCTCAGGCGAAGGAATCCTCGCTGAATGTAAAGCACAGCCCTGGCCGCTTCTTCGCGGGTAACGAGTTGAAGACAATCATCGCACACCTTGTCTTGAACTACGACATGAAGTTTGAGGACGACGGGCCCCGCCCGCCGAACAAGTGGTTTGCGGCCGCCGTTATTCCTGATAGGAGTGCTAAGGTTTACTTCCGCAAGAGACAAACGGGCAGTGTATAGACCGCGTGGCCTATCACACTCCGTTGTCTCAGCTACCATGTCTCCTGTCGTGATTGTGCTGTTGAGATCGGGCGTGATTGACGCATTCATACGCTGTACAAGGTTTTAGACATGCAAAGCCGATTAGACCTGTAGTTTAGAGTTTTATACGGTAATGCACGTGTGAAAGGGTTTCTGGAGGGTATGATTGATGCTGTGGAAACATAATGACACGGGCAGTGGAAAGACAGGCGACGTTCGACACAGATGTCGACGTACGACTCGTCGAGGATTTGGAGAGAATGGCTGTGGGTCCCAAAAATACATCCGTTGTGATTTGTTATTGCGCGCCTAATGCGCTTACTAGCGCTACAAACTACTGCAGTCGAGTTCTGGTATCATAGTCAACAGTCGAGATGGTATCGTATGCGTTGGCCCGCAATGCAAACGTGTCATAAGACCCGAGAGAAAGGCACAGAGTTTCTCGAGTAGACAGCAATCAGAAACCTCCCAAGCATCCCTCATCCAAGTCCGGAGCGAACGTCACGTTCCTCTTCAGATGCGGCCTGACTCCATCCGGTTTCTCCTTCCGCCGCCTCAGCGAACGCGGGGGTGGGCGATGCCCAGCGTTGGTAGGCACGTCGCACTTGCCCGCAAGTGGAGGCGCAGAGAACGCAGGCTTCGCGTGGATGGCAATGGAAGCAGCGGCCATCGCGCTGGGATCCGGAGGCGTCTCGACGAGGTCATCGGACTCATCCGAAGGAGATAAGTCCGGAACAAGGATGGGTAGGGAAGCGTTGTCGGACGTTGTGGTGGGAACCTCGAGCGGTTCCGGGGAGCAGGCTTCGAATGCGCGCGGGTGGAAGTAGCTTCCCATCACGTCCCCCGGTGAATCGTCGTCGCGCGTACGACTGGAGCTCCGGCTGCGCGAACGGCCCCGTCGTTCGCTGTCGAAGTCCGCTGGAGGCGAATAAAATGTTCGCTCTCCGCGCTTCGGCAGGAGGCAGCCATTGGGAGAGACGAGGATCGGTGCGCGGTCGTAGGTGTTAGGCGAGTGAGTGAAGCGCAGCGACGTCATGTGGGGTGTGGGCGGGAAGTGGACGTGAGGCGAGAGTATGTAGTCGCACGTCGTGAAGGGGAGCTCGTCGACGTCCACTAGAGGGGCTGGGCACGAGTCTCGTTTGAGAATCGGGCGCGCTCGAAAGCGCGGAGAGGTCATCGTAGTCGCCATCAGAGTAGGCAAGAAGCTATGTGGCGTATGACGAGAGTAGCGACGCGGTACGGTGGTGGGCGATGAGACGACGAGGGCGCACAATATGAAGGGCTTCGCACAACGCTGAAGACGCTGATTGCTGTCGACGAGCTTATAAGCAGTACTGCGGGGGCGATGAACTAAACGCCCCATCCATCAAAATCGGAGACCCGGTTGCATGTCAGTGCAGGTGCTACATCCGGTTAGCCCTGTGTACCGACACATCCCTCGCCGTCTCCAACGCTCCAACGGCAGTAGGCGCTGAAAGGAGGGTCAGACTCTCATTGTTCCGTCCAAAGATGCCCAGATAATCACGGACCTACTCGGAAGAGCGAAGCAGAGGCCACACAGTCGATACCATGTAAGGGCGGCATGGGAGTGTAGCACACAGCCTGCGACTTGATCGCTTGATCTGTCACCGTCAGTAGTGTCTCTGTCCGTAAGCCTCGATGCTAAGATGTATGTTCTCGACTCTTGGGAGTTCTAACCTTGCGTCGTCCACTGGAAGGATGGGAAAGCCGAAGCCCCAAGGTCGATTATCCCGCCGAGCCCTTCGATTCAGGCCAAGTGGAGACTACCATGTGGGGTGAGCTACACGGTTCAGCGTGCCGGCCGCTAAACTTAAGCAGCATTGGCAGGCGATGCTGTGGAGCGGTAGGTTCTCCTGGCAGCCCAGTATGGCAAGTATTATCGTTCAATCAACCCACGCTCGCGGTGAGTACGAGCCCGAGATGCTAAACGCGCTGAGATGTTCAATCGATGGAATAAAATGCGCTAGATATGGAGATGTAAGATGCTTCCGGAGAATGTGCGATAGCCAGAAAGACAGAAACGACATCACTGTGGGGTAGCGGACCAATGAAAACCTCCCGAGTCTGTCTTAGCTTTGCCATGGGTTCAGGTCAAGCGTGCTTGCGCCTTTCTTCCGCCCGTCGCCGCTGAACACGCTAGGAGTGAAGTCCCACGGCTCCCTACCCACGTTCGGGGGTGATGGCGAGTGGGTGATAGAGCCGTCAATACCACCAAACGACAGTTGTGAGTCTCCTGGAGGTGAGGCGAATGGATTGCGGGTGAGTGGTGAAGAGGCCAAGGGATCGAACGGGGCGGACGCCGGGGCGCCAAACGTCATGTTGCCTCTCGACAGTGGCGTGCTTTGTCCGAAAGCCGGCTTGTAGGCACCGAACGCATTGAATGTCGGCGTAGTCTCTATCGGCTCAGACGGCCAAAATGAGCTACTGGTTGCAGCAACTGAACCGTAAGCAGGTCCCTCAGCCCCTCGCGAGGACTGCCCGGATAATTGCGACGAAACGTCACCATCGTCTCCGTCAAGAGCTGAGTCGAAGGAATGTGACCGTTGATGGGGTTCACGACGGTCGTATGAACTCGGGCCTGCTACCGGCTGGCTCTCCACTTGCCTCACATCAAGGGAGGTGCGCATGGTAGGAGTGGCGTCGGGTGAACTCGGTACTGGGGAAGGAAGAGGAACGCTTTCTGAGCGTAGTGTAGGTTCGTGGATGCGGGGTGCGGGGAATCGATTTGGGGCTGAGAATTGCAATTCTGATGGGTCAGCGTCCTTGCCTATGACCTCCTTAATGGCCGCGAAGTTGAACCCTGCTGTGACTGGGAGAGCACTTGACACATCGCCTTCCGCCTCTCCCGTAGGGGCAGCGGACTCGGCAGCCGGCGTAGGGGGCAGAGGAACGTCGACGGCGGATGGATTGGGTGCCGAGGGTGCCGGGACAGCCACTGTCTCTCGCGGTGGCAGATCATCATCGCCATTGCTGGATTGCGATAATCGTTGCTGTTTCTGGGGGGAGCCTGCCGATACCGACGGTGGGCGCGAGGTGCGCGGATGCTCAGTCGAGTTTCTCTTCTTTCGGGAGAACCAGCCGCGCTTCTTCGTCTCTTCCTCGCCCTCCCGGACCACGATCCGCTCACCCTCGAAGTCGGGCTCCTATCAGATGACGACGAATGAGACGGACCAAGCTCATCGGCAGCAATGTCACGGGCCGCACTTACCACTGGCTCATCAAAGTAGTCTGCAGAGACGGGAAAACCAAGCTGATCCAGGATTAGCGGCATGAACGTTCGATAGCTCATGTGTCCAGCGATCTTGTCCGTGACATCGTTGTTCTCCACTCCAGGGACGTTCTCCACTGGCCGCAAGCCCGCGACCGTGTTCAAGCTACCCGCAGTGGCGCGGAACAGATAGTTCAGCACCCAGTCATTGCGTGCATAGCAGTTGACGAAGCGACCGGAGACGACTGATCGCACTTCGATCCATGTACGCTGAGGCGCAGTGACGGTCGCGCCCAAGAGGATGACGTCCTGTACGATACCGAAGTGCTTGTGCTTCGCGAGCTCTAGCAGCGCGTAGAAGATGACTCGAGAACCGAGTGAGAATCCAATTAGGGTGATGGGACGCACACCGAGGTGTCGGCGGATGAGCACGTCGGCGAGAACGAGTCCCGCAGATTTGGCTCGATCGAGCGCATTTGACCATGGATTGTCGATGAGGTAGCCCAGCTTCGTCAGAACTATGCAGATCGCCCTTGTCAACGTGATTGAAAGAAGATACGAGTTGTCCCAAACTCACTGATCGGCCACTGTAGAGCACTCATCAATGCTGTCATCACGGTAGCTTGCAGTGCAGTTTGGGCCAATTGCGTCAGGACTTCGCTCGTCAGGATCTTGAGTGCACTTCCGGTTTCTCGAATCATCTCCGGCTCCCAGAGGACACTGAAGACGTCACCGACAACAGGATCCAGGACACTGAAGGGTAGGCGAACGTCATCATAAGGACCGTTCATGAATCTACGCAGAGGAGCCGCCTCCAGTCAGTGAATATTGGGTGGAGGTCGGTGTTACACATACCCAGGGACTGTGAGGATACAATTCACGCGCTTGTTGTTGTGCAGCGGGAGAATCTCGAATGTCCGCACGTATCTGGTTCTGTTGGACATTCCGTGGGCGGCCAATCCTGATCCGGTGAGGACACCGCCGGTGGTGATGACAGCTGCTCCAGCAGTCCCCGCCAGGAAACCAGTTGTACCAGTGATTCCAATGGTCGTAAAGGCCGCTCCAAGACCTGCGCCGATGACAGGCGCAAGAAGACCTGCCGACAGCCCGATGACAAGACCGCCGCCTGCATCGAGGAGTCAGTACAACCACGCCGCGCCGTACTGCGAACTGGCGTACCTAGTGTAGCCAAGCCGAGCATCATGAACCGACGCCTCCTAGTAGCCTTCTGCACGCCCTTGATAACATCCTGCTCCTCGAGCGTCTCGATGCTTTCTTCAATCTCAAGCGCCTCGGTAACCCGTCGCTCGAACTTCACGACGTCCAGCCAGCCGAGTCCAAGCTTGAGCGCCACGTTCTCTAGCAGCACACGAGAGCGCGCATCGTACACGCTATCGGCAATGAGTACAAGGAAGAGGTCGCAGAGCACAGTCCACCGGATATCGAGTGTGACATTCTTGTCCGCGACAGACAGATGCGTGCTGACTCCGGGGACAGTCTCCGAAGTATCCTCCAAGATTTTCACAGTTGTCTGCGCAAGTTTATGCGTGTCATGCTGTTCAGGACTGGCCGTCGCCGCCTTTGGTGTGGTGGCTAGCGAGTCTGAGACGTCTGCGGACTCGCCCTCCATCGCATCCAGCTTCGCCATCTCAGCGGTTAGATGTTCGTCGGCTTGTCGCTGCGCCTCAACTGGGTCGTATTCAGGGTTGGCGACTGTGTGGGTAGTCATAAGAGCAGGCACGAGATCCTTGGCCTGGATTCCGTGCATAGCGAGACTGTCAATCATCTTCTGTTCTGGCCACTCGTTCAGCGTGAGCACACTCTACAGGCACTAGACAGGCAAGAAATTACCTTCAGTCAGAAGTTCCATATGGTAATATAACCGACCCATGATCTTCAAAGCCCACAGCTCCATGCTCTCGATAGCCTTCTTCAGCTCTTTCCGATTGAGGACCCTGAGCTGGTCGGACATCTCGCGACTAGTGAGCGCGCAGAGACCAACGTAGGCTATACGCTGCGCCTCTGTTAGAAGGTCCTTCGTAGCTTGCATCTGGCTGAGCGGGGTCATAGCCTTGTCCTCATCGAAGAGATACTTCGTCCGCATGTGCACCTCGTCCGACTCGTCCTCCTCATTCAATCGTATCCGAGTGTACTCGCCTTCATTCTGGTCGACCTTAGCTCTCCACTCCTGCCCTTCGAAGTCGACATCCAAGACGTTCCCGGTCGCATTGCCGATCTGCTTCCCGGCTACGGAGTCTTTCTTTGCGGTTGGGACGTACTTGTACTTCTTCTGGTCCTCCTCGTCCAGCCCGCCGGCGAACTCATCAGCCTCTCGGACGACCGGCATGTCTTGCCATCCCTCATCGTCGTCGTCGAATATATCTGGCTCGATGGGTGTGATTGGAGGAGCCAACACCGGCATGTCGACACTGCGTCAGGAAACGAAAGAGATGGTCCAGTCGTACTGCAGATCGTAAAGACCGTGAGGTGAGGTAGAGGTGTCGTAGCCGGACTGGCGTCCGCAGGTGGCTGGAGGCGAGTCGGCGGTTTCAGATTCTCACGCATGCTATATGTGATGCCGCATGCGTACTGTATTGATTTAATTAAAGCCGGACAACACATCGCTCGCCTGACGAAGTCATACACACAATGGACGACCCTATAGCTACAGGAGGATTCGTAGAAGAGCTGCGACACTACGGAGAGCAACATTCATGACTCCTTGGCCCGGGACTTGACCTCCTCTCGCTCCTGAACCCGTTTCCGTGCCTCTGCCTGCTTTGCTGCCGCCTTCATTTTCCGCTGTCTCTTTCGGCGACCAGCACCTCTTTTAGGCCCCTCAACAGCGATCTCCTCCGCCAGCTTCCGCTTACGACGTGCTATCCCCTCTGCTCGTTGTTTTTCGCGCTTCTTGTCGCGCTTTCGGAGAGTGGTCATGGAGGACTTCAGTAGTGCTCCGTAGGTCGTGTGAAAGTGATCCAGTTCGCCAGGCTCGACCTGTGCACCATACGATGTACGGAGAAGACACAGAAGTGAGTACACAAGGAGCAGTGATACCAGGACAGGGTACCATTCTTACCTTGGTCGAGAACTTGGTCTCATCGCCATCCGTTACCCGGACCAAGCACGGATATTCTTTGGAGGCATCGTCATCAAACGACATCTGTGCATCCTCCCCATCGTATGCGACTGCATTCAGTCCAGTGCTTCATGAGCACGCGAGCACAAAGGAACACAACGCCGGACGCACGTCGTTTGTGGGTAAGCCATATGCTTCCAGAGTCCTTGGATGACTCAAACAATGCAGCCAACCGTTGGAGGAACTATCCCATGACTTCAGCGGCTTTCGCGAGTGGTGAACAGGGCGCACGTACAGTTTGGTTGTCTACCAGCTGCATTGAAGCTGGCAGGCGCAACTCAAGTCTGCATATAGAAATCGTCACGATGGGTCTAGATGTGACATTAGTGACTAGTCTGTCACACAATGTCACAGTCTGCACCATTCTCTCGCCATCCTGGTGCGCTCCAGGGGCGAGCACCATTGACTCGATTGAGGGCTTCCCAAAATTTCGATATGCAATCCCTTTTCGTTCTTGCCGCCCATACTGAGACATCCTTGAGATTGGGCTTCGAGGATTATCTATTGCCTCCTGTGCGGAGTCTAGGTGCGTTCATAGCACTCGGTGGCAAGCAGTCTTCACTCATCTTTGGTCTTTCGCAAGACTTGGGCACACTGTCATGGCACAGTACCCTACTCCAGCTGGCGGGGCCTCTCTCCTTCTGTCGTTCAAGCTGAAAAAGCATGTCGTGGTGATTGTAGGATCGAACACTCTTGCCGCGTCTAGGGCCTTCGCTGCTCTCGAGGCGGACTCGACTGTGGTCGTAGTGGCCAATGCTGGTCTTGACTCGGCTTGTGAGGAGCTGCGGTGGAGGGCCGACAAAAGCCAGCTCAGCATCGTGGACCTCAATCGCCTTCCCTGTTCTGTGGAGCGCGCGGTGGACAGGGACGCCCAGGCTCTGGACGACTACCTGGGCAGCCTGGGACAGGTCCGATTAGTGTGCGTTACAGACACTCTCCTGAGCGGTGTTGCTGGTATCCGTCGCACCCGGACATCCGCTCAACTCATAGCCCACGCATGCCGCCTTCGCAACATCCCTCTGAATGTCACTGACATGCCGGACTTATGCGACTTCTCATTCCTGTCTACCCACCGCTTCCAAGACCACGAGGCGGGAACACCTAGCTCCCTACAGGTTGGAGTGACCACGAACGGTCAAGGATGCCGACTGGCTAGCAGGTTGCGGCGGGACATCGTCGCGGCGTTGCCTAAGGAGGTGGGAGGGGCAGTAGCGAACGTTGCTCAGCTGCGCGTAATGGCGAAGACCTCCGCTGATGCGGATGAGATCGACGCTGAACTTAACGAAGAGGCCGGTCCATCTACTCCGAACCTGCCTGTGGCACAGCGGTGTGCAGACGAGACCGCCGGAGAGAGAGCACGGAGGCGTATGAAGTGGGTCGCACAAGTCAGCGAGTACTGGCCCATCCCGAAACTTGCGAAGATGACTTCGGAAGATATGGCAGGCGTTCTCGACGGCCAGAATTCGCTTCTCACCAATTCCACGGTATCAACTGTCGGTGACATGTCCACGCAAGACATACCCTCGTTGCACAACCTGACTTTGTCGGCTTCCGCAGCAAGAGGGAGGATCTTCCTCGTAGGCTCAGGTCCGGGCCATCCGTCCCTTCTGACTGTCGCAACCCGCGATGCGCTCACGAAGCACGCAGACTTGGTATTGTCGGACAAGCTAGTGCCTGCGGCAGTCCTGGCGATCATCCCGTCTCACGTGGAAGTCCGTATCGCGCGCAAATTTCCTGGGAACGCCGACTATGGACAAGCGGAGCTGATGGAGGCCGCTATCGACGCAGCTAGACGTGGTCTCACTGTAGTGCGGGTGGGTCATCTGGTGAATGTCAACGAAGAGAATATACTTACACTAAGATAACAGCTCAAGCAAGGAGACCCGTCCGTGTATGGAAGAGCAGGCGAAGAGATTCTGTACTTCCGCGAACGTGGATTCGAACCCATTGTCGTCCCCGGCGTAAGCTCAGTCCTCGCTGGGCCGACCTTCGCAGGAATACCCGTCACACAACGGGGTGCGGCCGAGTCCTTCATCGTATGCACTGGAGTGGGCAGAGGAGGAAAGCAGGTTCAACTACCTGGATACGTGCGCAGTCGTACCTTGGTCATTCTCATGGGCGTGGCAAGGTTGCAAGAAATGCTTGACACGCTCCTCGCGGAGTCGGGCGAACCTGCCACTCGTCGAGATGGCGTCGCGTTCCCTGCATGCACACCGATGGCTATAGTGGAACGTGCGTCCATGCCTGACCAGCGTGTCACATTGTCGACGATTCGCGACATCGCTGCTGCCTTGGAGAGTGGTGGCGAGCAACGGCCACCTGGGATGATCGTTCGTTGGGTGGTCGATCATGTCGTTGTGGGGGAAAGGTGACGTCTCCGTGCTAGAGCCCGGGGCTCCAG
>NW_025955625.1:0-17855 GCF_022376445.1 Fomitopsis serialis
CGCGCTCAGGCCCATCTCTGCGCATGACAGTGCAACATGTACTACCTCCGGTAGGCTTCGGTTTCGGTTGCGGTTTCGGTTTCGGCCGCCCCATGCCGCTAGTTGGCTGATCCTTGCGTCCGGGTCTCCTCTTGGACAGTTTACCATATACACCGTCAGCATGGTACCGAGCGTCGAGGTCGTGTCGAAGAATGCATTTTGAGCCTGGAGGCACCGCGCCACAGGCCACTCCGTTCCTACGGTGGTGCCAAACTGAGTCTTGCGACCAGTGAGGCAGAAGACTTCCAACACGCACCGGTGAACAGGGAGGGCAGATACCTGTGCCACAGCGCTCACAGCGAGCAGAACAATTGTGAAATGGCGCATGGATCGACTCTTGGCGTTTGAGTCGGCGGAGGAAGGGTGGAGAATAAACAAAAAGCAGAGCTGTAGCACAAGAATCGGAGTCAGTGTACATTACGCCTTGTCATGGAAGAATTTAAGACTGGGACGTACCAACCAGTGCTCGTGCTTGGGGATGAGCTCGAAGTATGAAAGAGAGGAGCTGAGGGAAAGGGCAGATACTCGACCACCTCTTATACTGTGAAGTCGCCGACAGTGTCAGTTTCACTCATGCAACACCGGTGCACATTGCATCACTCTAGCCCGCTTATGCGCATCTTACGAGAAGTCATCGACTTGAACCAATCGACCCGTGAGGCATATGCGCAGCAAGGAGTCGTACAAAGAGCCATGAGCGCAGTCCAGTGCTGTCACATTGTCCGGTACGTCTTGCAGGTATTTTCGGGCACGCCGGCGTGGCCGGCAGTGAGCACTTTGCCATCGAAAGCAAGCGTTATGTAAAGCCAGGATCTTCTGGTTTTTTCTTTTTTTTTTTTTTTTTTTTTTTTTGGTGGAGCGTTGCGTTGATCGGAGCGATCAACGCTGGACCTGGCAGTCGACAAAGTCGTCTCCAGGTATCCCGCTGGCGGTCTGGGGGGTTGAAACCCCAGATAGGTTGTCCATATATCCGTTATCCAAATTCACCACTGAGGAAATGCATTTACGCACGAAGTGTGGGACTCAAAAACCGGAGCCGGTCAGTCTGGCGCACCATCATCGCTCCATCTTATCTCCGGTGCGCCCTCCCCCCTGAGCTGACCTCTCTCGATACCCACTAAAACCCCAGTACCACTCCGGGACCAATCCCCGGGTAGTTGACTTTCGTCTTTGAGCGTTCTTCCCCACGTCCGTTCGACGGTGAGTCTCTTGATCGCTTTTTTACCGTATTTTTTTTCATCGGTCATTTTACAGTCTAGTGTCAATCGCTCGTTTATGGCTTGGAGCCACCTAGACTCTATTTCTGTCGGCGTTGCTGGCGAGCCTCGAGGGTGGTCCTCATCCACGATCACTCGTTCATTCCGTAGTTTCCATATGAGGTACGCGGATTCTGTCATGAGTATCCGGTACAGTCTCGTCTCGCCCGTTTTGGGCTTACCCTTGTCGGTCTTGAATGGCGCTATCGGGCAGCTCAGGACAGCTCCTAGCGATGGGCGGGGCCACAGCGCGCATTTTTTGTCCCATAGTTGTTTCGCGAGTTGCCAGACTTCGCGCTGCCCTGGAGCTTCGCATTCTGATAGTATGTGGTCCATCGACTCGGGTTGGCCGCACACTGAGCATTCGTGCCTCCTTTGTAGCTCCTCCGAGTAACTCGGGCGTAGCCAGTTGGTGCCGACCATGTATGCGTCGTGCATGGACATCCACAGGAAGTATCTTACTTCTTTCCTGATGTCCTTGTGCCTCATGCCTTTCCATAGCTGTGCTTCCGAAGGAGTTTCGTGGAAGAATACTTCGATGTTGTCCACGGACCGGATGATGTTGTCTCTGGTACGTCTACGCTGCGTGTATCCTTCCATTTTGATTTCTCTGATGCCTCTGTATGCTAGCTTCTGGGTGATTAGAGTGAGTTTCGCTCCGCTTACTCGCAGTTCGGCCTCTACCGAGGTGCTGATGACGTCTGGGTCGTGCTTTTGTGCACCTATCCCGGCGAGTTTGTCCGCCCCTTCATTAAGTGCGTGGCCCTTGTGTCCTTTTACCCACTTGAATCTCGTTCCTTCCCTGCGCGACCGCAGATTGCCAATCATCGCGCGGATTACTGTTGCGTTTGCTACGCCTATATAGCCTCTATCTTCGTGTAGTTGGCGCAGGTTCGTGGCTTCAGCGATTGTATATTTCGAGTCACTAATGATTTTCAAAGGGTGTTTTGCGTCGATCCGTCGACACGCTTCTGACACGGCGACCAGCTCGCCTGTCTGGTTCGACTGTGGTATCTCGGGTGGGAGGCGGAGTGAGAAGTTGTCTTCGTTTTCTTCCCCAGCATAGCCGCCGGCGCCCGCGCGTGCATTCGCGCTTCCGTTGTCGTAGCATGATCCATCTGTGGCCATCACGATGGTGTCTTCAAGTTCTTCGGCTCGCTCGCCTAGGAACGTAGTATTGGTGACTTCTCCCGAAGTGAAGACGCGGAAGATGTCCGCCAGGGATCCTTGGGTGGTGATCGAAGGGTCGAAGGGGGCCCAGTCGTCCTTGTCGTTCCCTGCGCCTTCCTCGTTGTGGCGCATCAGGTTCTCCAGGTCCTCCGGCTTCAGCTGTCGAGGGTCCCACTTCTCGGGAAGTTGTGTGAGTATTTCTTTGGCTCGCTTATAGCATTTGTGTGGGTTGTTGCAGTGGAGCTCGTCGCGGGCACGTTTGCAGGTATTGCAGCCACACGTTCGCCTCGGTCTATGCCCCGGGTTGTGTAGGCTGTGGGCAATGTCTTCAGCCTCGCCGACCGTGTGCATCGTATGGTTTTTGCGCAGGCATTCACTCGCCTTGCCATGGGTTAGTCTCCTCAGGCGGCTTCCTGCCTCGCCGTGTAGCCAGATCGGCATGTCTCTGAGTATCTTCCTCTCGAAGGCCAGCCCTTCCATCCTTACACCGTATTTTCTGGCTGTTTTTATCATCCGCCTTAGACGTTCGGGTATGGCTGACAGTTTGGTTTTCCAGGACTGCAGGAAGATGTTCTGCCTTACGGTTTCTGGTATTGACCTTTCGGACTTTGGGATTGATCGGGCTAGGATGGCGTCTGCGACATATGCCCAGAGAGGTCTGTCCGGGCCAAAACTTAGGTAGTCCTTGATCCAGGTGAGCTCGATAGCATCGTTCCTTGCTACTATGTCGAGCGCTGCGCGTCCTCCCATCAGTATTGGCGCATGGAGGGTGTCCTTGTTGACAGGGGATTGTTTCTTATCGGCCCATAGGAAGGTGCGCACCCGTTTGTCAAGCCGTTTTTCTATATGCTTCGGCATGCCTTGCACCTTGGCTAGGTACTGTGTTATTCCACCGATGTGCATCTGGGCGACATGTTTCCTGCCTTCCATCGTGGGTTTGCGGTTTTCCCATCTATCTAGTGTGGCATCTAGTTTCTCGAGGACCGGAGTCCACAGCGTGGCATTGTTAACGCCGTTCCCATACCAGGCTCCCAGAATACGAATGGCTTCTCCTTCTTTTGCGATTCTTATGTGGGCTGGGATTTTGTCACCTTCGGGCGTCATCTGGCGGGTCTCAATGAGCCTTGTCCTGTAGTCTTGAGTGCCAATCGGGATCACTTCTGTTTTATCCTTGTTAAACTTCGCTCCTGATGCTGTGCACCATAGGTCCAGGATGCTCGTCAAGTCCTCGAAGCTGTCATCCTTCCTCAGGAATGTTGTTGTGTCGTCCGCGAACAATGTTGCTATGAGGCGTTCATTTGCTCCAGGTATGTCATATCCTCTTAAATTTGATTTCCTCAGTGAGGCGGCGAGTGGTTCTATTGCAAGGTCGAAAAGGAGGCATGACAGTGGGTCTCCCTGTCTCACGCCTCTCGTTATGCGGTACGAGGAGAAGCCAGGATCTTCTGCATTCGCTGCGTTATTAGCTTCAGTCGACATTGGTGCAAAGCCCACATTAGACGTCAGGGCTAGTGACGCGCTGATTGAATGTTGTTTGTTTGACCTCGAGTGAACGACATTCTGATGCATGAAATCATTCTGACCGGTAAGTAGTATTGGACATCCCGATGATCGACTGAGCGAGCCAAGCGAGACTCAACGCACCCATTTGCGGCTGCTCTGCATCCATATCCGAGGCTCGGGCTACCTAACACGGACATCCGTAGCCCGAACCTCTCCCGAACGCATTTCTTCAAGACCGAGCCTTTCGTGAGATGCCAGCATACTTACAACATAAGTTACTAGAACTACGCAAATCGACTGGCAATGTGAGTATGAGGGCGAATGGGATGTGCGCTGCATTCGCTGGCCATGTGATGACGTTTGATAAATGCGTCTGAACAGTGGCCTCCGCGGCTGCATCTGGCATGCAAGATAGTTGCCAGTGACTTTTCTTCCGTCGTCCGTGTCGACAAGGATCAAGAAAGACTGGTGGGATATGTTGTTAATGGTACGTCGTCTATCCGAGTTTGACAACTCGTTCGCTGACAATCTGCTTGACTCGAACCGTCGCATCATTGCGCTGCGGACTGCGTTGGCACGTACTACTGTGGTAGTCTCCCCTAGGCAGACCAGGCTAAAGAAGACCTCTTTGACGGAGGAGAGGATGGTCCCCAAGGGTATTGTGGCAGCGCTTGGCTCTCAAGCAATGCGCATCACCTCCTAGACCCTCAGGTAGACTTTGCCTCAGACCAAGCAGCTGAGACGCTCATCATGAATTGCTCAGCAGCAGCATAATCCTAGTCCCTCTCGTGCGACTGGGACACTGAGCACCGTGCATCCTTATGCGGCGGGTCTCGACAGACTTGCCTGAGTTCATGCTCGGTTTCTGCACCCTTCATGGCTGTCCCTTTCCATGGTTTGAAAAGGCTATGCGGCTCACTGCAATTAGGTCGGATCTTCAAGTTTATTAGCTGCTGGCGAGCTCCAATTACGGAGTTATTTGCTACCAACCCTCATTGCGACCTACATCCTTGCGTCAAATCGGCTATGGTGCCATCACACACACGTCTCTGCTTCAAGTATGCGTCTTGCAACTCGTGCGCTATCCATTTACTATTCCTATGCATCATCTCGAACCATGCCCTCGCAATTTCTCATCAGTTACTCAGCCCCCTACAGCTGGCTATGTGACTAAGACATTCGATTCTATCTAGCGTGATGTTGTGCGCTTAAGCCATAGCGCCATGCCTTGATCCTCGTATCAAACGAGTAGGCGATGCGCTGGTGCGTGTAGCATTGTCGGCGCTTTTGGTGTTCGCCTAATAGCTGCTCTGGCCTGCCAGTGATTTATCATCCGGCCGCCGTGTGTGTATAAGTTGGGCGCCCCTTGATTCGGATTATTACTCCTGACCTCGTCTGTCGTATTTCAGTGAAACATGCTCTGCGCCTATAATGGACTGACGCGACGTCGCAGGCAGGCTTTCATTGGTTCATAACGCCCGGCTTCTGTCAGACTGATACCGACTTATGTAATAAGGTCACTGGTAAGTGTTCCTTCGGAAGGTAATCTGCATGGCCGCTGACTGTGCACCGGTGTCAGCAGAGAACTTGCGATCACAGGAGCCTATCGAATGTTTTCGTGGTAAGCAGAGTGCCCATCAAGATCGTGGGCACGACTCAATTAACATGGTTCGTTCCGAGTCGTAGGTGACAGAAGTTCGAAACTGGCGTTGCAGGTCGCGCACCGCCCCACACAGTCTCATATAAGACACGTTTGCTTGGGTCCCTCGTTTATCTCATCCCAGTCACAGTCACCTTGCTCAACTTTCAACTGGAGTCAAACAGTGATGTCCTCGACACCAATCATCGAACTCCGCGACGTCGAACTGCAGTACTTCCCGATTTGCAGTCGTGGAGAACCGATCCGTCTTCTGCTTGAGGACGCAGGGGTCGCTTACGTCGAGACCAACGATGTTGAATCTTTCAAGGCGCAGAAGTGGGACCTCGATGAGTACAGGTTTAACCAAATGCCCAGGCTCAAGGTATGTCGTATTTTTCATTTCGTGTCAATTCGTACGACGTCGGAGTCACGGTTGAGTCCATCCGAATGGGAAAACTCAGACAATATTCAGACATCGTATTGACTATGGCTGATTTTCGGTAACAGGTGAACGGGTTTAATCTGGCTCAACTAGACGCGATATTGCGCTACATCGCCAAGGCAAGGGGTACGCCTGTCCGTGCTTTCTGAGATAGCCTATACTGACGGCGGGTGCTTAGGCTACGGCGGTAATGGAAACCTCGAAGACGACGCCATAGTCGACATGCTCGAAGCTGCTTGCGAGGTGAGTTGTAAAGTCATTTGTCATGAAACGCCAAGTGCTGAATGCCCGTTTGCGGCGTGCTCTGTTAGGACCTCCACGTTGCATACCAACGGAACGTTTATAATCCTGATGCAGTGCGCGCATGATCTCATAATACTGCTGCACAAGTTCGGCCCTCACAATAGTCATGCTTAGGAAAATTTGTTGCCTTCGTTCGCTTTGCAAGACGTACCGAGGGCCCTGAAGCAACTCGAGCACCTACTCCAACAGAGTAAGAGTGCGAATGGCTATTTCGTATACGAGCATGTACGTCGCGAATTCTTAAGTCACACAAACCGCTTCCTCTGACGTGCACTTCGCATACTTATCAATATCGGCGACAACGCGTATGGTCGTCCTATCAGCCATCCTTCGCCGAGTTCCAACTGTATTACCTCTGTTACTGCCTCTCGCATCTCAACCCGGACCTTCTCGCCGGCTACCCGGTCTTGCCGCGTGGAGAGAGACGATGAGCGCGAGACCTGGCATCAAAGCATACGAGACGAGCGGACGAAGGAAGAAGATGTTGAACGCGTCCCCAAATGGTCAGAAGCGTGTCGTCTGAAGTGGCGCTGCAGATGCACTGTGCATGAATCCCGTGCACGAAGGCAGGGCATATTCGGTGCTAGTATTTAATGCGGATGTGATGTCTACAGATTGGGCAGAGGGTCAAGGGCTACTCGCTATTGCAATAATAATTGTTGTCTCCAGTGACCGCGAGAAATTGAGGTGTAAGACAAGTGCTCAGGTGGTTTGAGCGTTCTTCAGAGGAATACTCACTATATATCATTAGATACATGGTTGAATTCATAGATACAACTTGAAGTGAGTGGCAGAACAGACGAGTGCGTTGTTTATCAAGCGAGAAACGGAGCGGGCCCGGAAGTCATACTAGAACCATTCACGGATGCCGCGGATCCGCCGGCAAACATATGTACCCTTCAACGTCTGTTCGTTTCTTCTTTGTCGCACCCTCTTCGCCTCCTCCGCGCCACCCTCTTGAGCTTCTTACCATCCACGAAGCCACTCAGCTTGATCCTCTCCTACATCTTCGTGAGCACTCAAGCTTCGGCGCGTGCCATGTTCTTCATACTTATGACATCCAGTTACTTGGTATGTATCCCATCGTATTTTCTGAGCACTTTGTGGCTGCGAGTCTGCGTTCATCGAACTTCGTAGTGTGAGATTATGTAATGGAGATCTGGTTGGGTGGCTGCGATATGGGGCGCCTCCAGTATGCCGGGATTGCCCTGCCAAGGAGCGGCGAGGGGAGCCCGTTTGTTGGTCCAGTGGTCCAAGTACGGGTCGCAGACAACCTCGCTGAGGACGAGAGAACAGAGAGGCGGAAAGACGACGCAGGCAGCTGGGATGGCGCGAGGGAACGTTGTGGAGCACAGAGGCTCGGCAAACACTCGGCGAGACCGCGAGCGTGGCGACAGGGCGCGGCGGCAGAAGGGCCCAGTTTGGCCGAGTTGAGTGCCTTGTGAGTGCCTGTCCGTGACTCTCCTCGCCTCCGCCATCTCCTCGTCTGCTGTGCAGCATCCCCGACAGCCTACTCGGCTCTGACAATCCTTCCTGACCTGCACACGACATTGCTACTACACACCGACACACGACGTCTAGTAGCACGTCCAATAGCACCGCCATGGCCGGGCATCGCAGCACGTATTCCAACATCGACTCGGGCGCGCCGTACCAGAATGGCGCGTACAGTTCCTCCCAGTGGCTCGAGAAACAGCAGTCAAGCAGCCGCAAGTCCAGATTCATCGTGAGTCCCGCTATATATCCCCTTTGGTTCGAACTTCGCGGCCTCTTCTCCCCGCCGTCTTCTCTGCCTTCCCCCGCATTGCGCAGTACACAGTCGCTGACCGCGCGTCTCTGCACCGCCCCCAATGCGCCGGCGTTCAAAGGTCATCGGCTCTGTCGTCGCTCTTGTAGTGCTCATCGCTGCCGGCGTCGTCATCGGCGTCGTCGTCTCAAAGCGTAACAGCAGCTCGAGCTCCAAGAAGGCTGCGAGCGGCGACTCGACCTCGGGATACGCAGTCGGCCCCTACGGCGTCGTCAAACAGACGGACAAAAACGACCCGAGCACGTTCATCAAGGATGATGCGCTCAAGCAGTCCTTCTACGGCCTGGCCTACACCCCCGACAACTCTCAGCTCCCTAACTGCGGCAACTCCCTCGGTGCGTATTCAGCGCCGGCCGCGCGTGCGTGCGACTCTGACTCAACATGCGCAGATGCTGTGATTGAGGACATCCAGCTCATCTCCCAGCTGACCACGGTGAGTCCTCGGCCTCGGCCCCACCTTCGTAACATCTACGCAGTCTAATCTCCCTGCAGCGCCTCCGTCTCTACGGCGCCGACTGCAACCAATCTGCGCTCGTGGTACGTCTCCCACACGCACGTCTCGTGAAGCGCGGGTTGATTGAGTTGTTGTGAACAGCTCGAGGCGATCAAGCAGACCAAGGTCAATGTCACCGCGTGGCTCGCCGTGTACAACGTCCCGAACAACGCGACTGCGTATGAGGAGCAGCGTGACAAGGTCCTCGACGCGGTCAAGACGTACGGCACCGACCACATCGGCGGTGTCACCGTCGGCAACGAATTCATACTCGAGTGCGCGCTTCTCCTCATGCTGCGTGGTACTCTTGTGCTGACTACTCTCAAGCTTCATGGGAGCAAACAGCGGCGGCACTGACCCGAACGGCGCGGTTGGCGACGCTGGCGCGGCGCTCCTGATCGCGAACATCACCGACATGAAGAGCCAGCTCTCCAGCCTGGGCCACTCTGTCCCGGTCGGCACGTCGGACGCGGGCTCGTACTTCAACGACAAGGTCCTGCAGAGCGTCGACTATGCCGTGCGTCCCGCCGCTGCTCCGCGTATACGGATTGTGCTGACATATGCACCTGTGTTTGCTGTGGCTGTTTAGTTGTCGAACATCCACGCGTGGTTCGCGAACGTGTCTATCGCGCAGGCTGGGAGCTGGACGTACACGTTCTTCGAGGAGGAGAACGTTGCTGTCGCCCAGGGCCTCTCGAACAAGCCTGACTTCGCCATCGGCGAGACTGGCTGGCCTACGGTAACTCCGTTCGCTCCGCAGGATCGCAGTGACTGTACTGACCTGGGTCTACGTAGAACTCGACGACGCAGGCTGCGATGAGCGACGGTCCCTCGACTGCGTCCGAGGCGAACCTGCAGACGTTCATGAACGACTTCGTGTGCGGCTCGAACAAGAACGGCACGGAGTACTTCTTCTTCGAGGTACGTGACTGAACAGATCATGAGAGTGATCCGGGGACTGATATGAATGGGATAGTTCGCCGACGAGGACTGGCAGAGGGAACAGTTTGGCGGTGTCGAGGGGTACTGGGGACTCTTCCACGACAAGTGCGTTGCGTCGCCTCTCCATCTATCGTATAAATTGATGCTGACGACCTTTGCTGTAGCCGGACCCTCAAGGGCATCACCATCCCCGACTGCTGAACGCGCTGCGCCTCCCGTTCCGTCTCCTCTCATATATCCGCACTAGATCGATTTGCATCCCCGTTCGCGTTCTTGTCCCCATACCTCTCCCTCCCTACTACCATTCGCATTCTCGAACATTGAACCCTCTTCATAGGTGACCCGGACACCTCCCATCACAGTCTAGTCGAACTTGCGTTCGCACTTGATAAACCTTGACACTCAATACCCGCACGCGCCCCCCTACCCTGTCCGGTGATCCGTCTCGTTACTTAGTTATACCTTCTTGATCGGACGGCCCCTGGCGCGCGACCTGTACGCTATGATCGCCAGGCGATGGTTCCGCACTTGCCCCCTCGTGGCGAAAGGAGAGGGACCTGTTTGGACGGTCGATGGACTTCCCTTGGACTATGGCTGTTGTTGTGTGCGCGAGGTGGATAGTGGGTTATGTATAGCTACTTATCTCCGGGACGTAATGGATGTTGGGTTATCTAGCTGCCAGCTTCGCGTGTCGTTGAAATACCTTGAAGAATGGGATACCGTTGGTGGTAGGGTATGTATGAATGGGCGAAGATCAACTGACTGCAGCTGCAGATATCATTGGAAAAGACTACTTGATACAATATGCCAACATAAGAGCGCGAATGCCGATGTGTGCGAATGAAGTCCCAAGTTCGTATGCAAGACGACGATGAATGATACCTAGCTACCGTGAAGTCATAAGAGTCATAAAATGGGCGGTCCATCCCGCGGGCCGTCATACTGTACACTTCCCGCAAGCTCGCGTCACGCCCGCCACCCCATCGCCTTCCGCAGATTCTGCCACCGCGACGGCTGCGCGTGCTCTCCCTCATTGAAGACGAACTCCCACCGGACGAGCAGGTCGCCCTTCCCGACCATCCGCCCGCCCTTGATGACGGGCATCCCCGCGCCGACGATCCGCGTGCCGTCCGCGCCCTCCGCCAGCGTGCGCGGGATGCGCAGCGCGAACTCCTCGCCGTCCATCCCGAGCACGTACGCGTGGTCCGCGTCGCCCGCGCCGGGCGGGTGCTCCTCCCAGGGGACCTGCACTGCGGCGACGAGGTCGTCGCCCTGGCGCGCGAAGCGCGGGTGGTGCTCCTGCTCGACGACGAAGACGATGTCCTGGAAGGACCCGTCCGCGCGCTCGTTGCCCATCCCCGGGACGATCACGCGCGTGCCCGTGCGCCAGGCGGGGTCGACGGGGATCGGGATCTTGACGGACTCGGTCGCGCCGCTGCGCAGCGTGCGCGTGATGCGGTAGTGGTGCGCGCGTGCGTGGTAGAGGTCGTCGAGCGTGAGGTGCAGCGGGAACGTCCAGTCCTTGGCCCGCCGCGGGTGCGCGGCGGGGTGGTGCGGCGAGCGCAGCGGCGGGATCGGCGTGCCGAGGTTGATGAAGTCGTAGTCGATCACGTCCGCGGACGTGCCTGTGCTGGATATTGTATCGTCCAAGGGCGGGTCCGTGTCGAGCTTGGACCGTTTGGGGAAGAAGCCTGGCCTTCTTTGTGACGTGGTGCTGTATGCGTGCGTGTTCAAGTTCATTAATGTGCGAGCGTGAATGATCGATCAGTGAGTAGGCATGAGAATGTATGGAACGAAGGTGCAGCTGACCTGTCATCTGAACGTTGGCGGGTTTGACGCTTGCGAGGCCAGGTGAAGTAGGCTTCTGCGGTGTGCTGGGGATGAGTTGGAGAGTGGGGAGAATGGGCGTCCTTGTTGTGACTACCCGGAGATTGCGCGCGAAGATTGTCTTTCGATCGTGATGAGTGCTGCCTGCGCCCTTCATCTCTTGGACGGCGCTCGGTATGTGCATGATTTGCATCCTCTGGAGTAGAGGGTGAGGGGTGCGCATCACTCCTCTCCTTGCTATGAGAATGCCTGCCACTTCGCGAGTCGCCACGTAGATCCGACCGCGATGAAGTAGAATGTCGGCCAGCGTCACTTGCTTCGTCTCGATGCGGCCTATCCTTGTGTAACTTGTTCCGGGTCGAGCTCTTCGGCGAAGACGGAGGTGTTGTGCAGGCAGTGTGTGAGCTTGACCGTCTACGACAGGCGTCAATTACTCGGTCTCAAGACCATCTAATCAGCACTCACGTTGAATGAGCGTCAGATTCGTTGTGGGTTCGTGAGTGCGAGGATTGGGCATCCTCGTTTCTGTGTTCACGAGGAGAAGCGCTTGCGTCCGGCGCTGAACGGGAATGCTCCCGACGGTGATGCTTCTCAGGGTGAGGGCTACCTCGTCTCCTATGCTGATAGTACTCCAGCAAGACGGTATAGGCCTCGTTGACCTGCGCAGTCGCGGAGTTCAGTGCCCGCACTCTGACACACTAGACGGAGATACAGGCGCACCTCGATGAACTTTTGTTGCGCCTCCTCCTTGTCGACTGTATGGCGGTCCGGATGCCATTTCAAAGCCTGGTCATTGATCCCCGTCAGCACGCCGTTGTACAGAGAATGACACGAACGCACGAGTTTCTTGTACGCAGCTCTGATTTCCTCTTCCCCGACATCATCGGGCTCGAGTTCTAACGCCTCGTAATACCTATGGCTTGGAATAGCGACCGGCATAGTGAGCGCAGAGGACAAGACGGTACGCGACAGAGAACGTGGCAGCTCAGTAAGGGGCACGAAGATTGGGTGTCGGTTGAGACGGGGACGCCTGCCACTCGGCTATGTTTTATGTATCTTGAAGTAATACGGAACGAGGCAGCGGCAAGATGTCACCGGATCTCCTGGAGTGGTTTCAGCGGCTCAAATCACCTTTTGGCGGACGCCTCTCCGGCCCACCTCGTGTTGTACACGCCGATCGGGTATGGCGTTGCTTTCGGTTGATATACCTTTGTGGCGTTGGTGGGCCACTCCCGATTCTTCCTTCCTGTATCCAAAGCTTGTTCTGCTGCGCAGGGTCTAGGTTACTGCGAGAGATCGAGCACAGCCCGTAGGTTGCACGTTGGTGAGGATGCCACTGTGTGGTGCCGGGTACCACTTCGCAACCGCACAGGGACACAACGAGGCAATTTATGGAGTGACACAGCCAGGCAAAATCTGGCGCACAGGTGCAGGACCTACGCCGCGATATTATTCCCTGGTTTCCTCTTGCAGAACAGGCTGGACGACATTCCGAGCTGCATGGCCCGCCCTGGGTCGCAGATCATAACGGCATGACGCGCTCGATGAGCCGCGCGATATAGAATGATGCGCTGGTAGCGATATACAGAAATGAAATCGATGCGGACACATTTGAGCATGACCCGCGGAGAGTTATACCAATATTTGGTCGGTGCTTGTCGAGGACGCTTCGTGGGCGTGTGGGTTTGAGACGCGTTGGCAGGAATTCGAAACACGCGCACCGCGAAAAGCACGTGGTCTCGATCGCGTCGCTGTCGCTCCGAGCCGTGGCGACACTGCTCAGAAAGGTGCCCTCCGCCTTTCAATATCTTCTTAGGTGGTCATGCTCAGAAACCACCGTATACGCGGTGTAGCATCCGTCTACCTTTAGGTCCGCTTCAGATCAGCATGGTGCCATACCGCGGGTAGCATAGTACGCGCGTGCATGCTCTAGTGGTCGACGCCTTACACCTAATCGTGTTGAAGTCTCCCCATCGGCAAGGCCAGGTGCAGTCGAGCTGTGAGTAACCCCAACCTTGAAAATATCCGACCGATTTGACGTAACAATTTGTACACCGCTTTTGCTGCAGGAGATAACGCCCCATGCCGACACGACATGTACAAGGCCTGCCGTTTTCTCTGCACGGCCGCATCGATCATACATGGGTCGTCTGCTGCAGCGCAAGAGCTCTAGACACCGTTCGACTGAACGTGAGCTCGGGCCATGCCCTCGCTTGACAATATATGAATACGCGCGGTCTACAACGCTTCTAGGGTTGCGGCGCATGCATCCTGACGGCTGCTTGTGCACGACAAGCTCTCTTTTCCAGAAGAATGGCCATTGCCTTATTGTGCATCAGGAATCGCAATGTAGCGAGCGGCAGTCGATTTTCCTATCCGGCATATATTGACGTAGAAATGGTGATCACCGCCGAGATGAACCCGCTAGGTAAGTCATAATGCACCTGTGCCGCGATACCCAAAATATGCGGGACTGACCTGTTCAGGTCGCGCACGTCTGTCGTGCTGGCGGTCTGCGGCCGATTGCCCTTGACCGAACTCCATGATGGTCAGTGCCTCCGGGAAACCTCAAGTGACCCTTGCAGTCGGATTGGTGAGACGAAGATCACCTTTCGTGTGCCCTCCGTGTCATCCTTGACTACAAGCCACAGGTATCTACGTTCGGACTCTCCATGATCAATGGAAACGGCCCATCCTGTATCCGCACCCACCACCCCATCGCCCTGCTTCTTCAGTAAGAGCCGAGGTTCGGACGCTCGCATCAGCCCCAGCTGCCTTGTTGTCTGCAGCCTGTCTGCGCCCTCACACCACGCCCGGCATGTCCAACGGGCCCTTCTAGCGGCTCGGACAAGGTTAGCTCTCTCACCCTACGCCTGGACAATGTAACATGTTTTGCCTATCTCTGTTGTACGTTTTGTGTCAGCCGCAGACATGCCTCCGGAGAGCAGGTCAATATATTGAAGCTGGAAGTTATGGCCAGTATGTCTACGCGTTCACCCGTCGGCGTCTAACCGACTTTCGTCCAATGGCTTCGACATGGTTCCTTGAGAATCGGGCCATTCTTTCTCATCCGTTGTGGAAATGCTTGCAGCTTCGTCTTACTTACACCCTGCCTACGCACCCAGCTGTGGTTCCATTACAGGAGTCACGTCGAGAAGGCGCAACATTGAGCTCTCATGGTGATGCCTACGCATCGATCGTTACTATTGTCGGTACATCACATTGCACGTCCTGTGTGCACAGTTTAGACTGCATTCGTGGGGCGGTAGCATTGAGTACTGTACAGCCCATCGAAGGTGGCGTCTCTGGCGATGCCCGTCCTTCCATTCACACTGCGCGGAATGGTCCATGTTCAACCGATCCCGTTCAAAGCAGGTCTACGAGCGCTCGTCCAGAAGACACAACCGCGACGGGTTTGCTGGATAAGTCGAACATCCCGCCTCCTTGATAGGCGACAAGGTCACCGCCGTCCTGGTCGACCCATTCTTGTACGCCCAGCAGTTTTTCGAGATTAGTCGAGACGAGTGCACGCGCCTGCTCTTTGGTGATGCGCCCGTTGCTCTCCAGTGCAGCCTGAGGCAGGCCAATTGAGCATGGCTGACACAAGGCCCATAGGTTATGTGCGACGAACCCATGCGGTTTCGAACCGTGTATTGGCTGCCTGCCATGCATCGCGAATGCCAACGGCAACCGTTACCCCTGCATCCATGAGAGTGACTAGGGAAGTATCGTTTGTAAGAGGCGGACCCGCCAAACTGAGCAGAAGGGACGCGCGTCAGTGTCGTGTTAGGCACGGCTATTAAGAAGCACCTACATCCTGCGATCATCCCATGTCTGAGGGAAAGGCCTCGCGGGTTCCAGGATGACCCCCACGTTGGCTTCAGCTGGACAGTTGAAGCGACGACAAACACTAAGCGCAATAATACAGTACATGGATTCCTTGTACCTACCAATTTGTCCCGCGATAAGATGTGCTTCAGTGGCGCGGAAGAAGACCATCTTCATGTAAGATCCGCGAGCTTCCGCAATCTCGTCCTTGAGCTTCAGCAACGTGGCCATGATGTCGGCGCTCGCGACCTCAACAACCAACGGAATCGCGCCCTACACAAACCGCTCAGCATTCGCTAGCTCCGGGGACCAGCGGCGACGACAAGAGACGCACCTGGGCAGCCTTCTCGAACCAATGACCCGTCTCGGTATGATCAGGCTCGCCATTCAATAGTAATCTCCGTAACGCGGCGATCTGGTGCTAACGCTCACGCGGCTCGTAGCAGCGAAGGGAGCAGTGCGGCTGATAACCACATGGAGTGCGGTCACATCCTTGATTATGGCGCCATGCTCTAGTGCATGGGCAGACCCGGTGCGGAAAGTGACCGAGAGACCAGCGATGATACTTGAAGAGCCAGCGAAAAGGCTGCTCTTCTCCAGCGAAGAGGTAGCGTATGTTACGCCACCGCGGTGTGCCAAGCTTTGAGCGACAAGGGACCAGTCAGCTTGCGCACGCACCATGAACCATTGATCACGTACAGGGCATTCCAGTTCCCGAATTGCATTGCGTCCGCTGCGCGTACCACACCGCCCTCATCGCCCAGGATTGTCGGTACGTCACCGTAAAATGGATCATATAACGCGCCATCCCCTGTAGACGGCTCGCCCGCAATCTCCTCGGTACCAAGCGGCGAGCCGAAGCTCATGATGCCCGGCATAATGCTCCCTCCATGCAGGTCTAGGACAGCATCTACGTCGTGTCCGTCGAGGGCCTGCAGTCCTTTCCGGCGCAAGTGATCTTGCCCGCCTCAGCGATAACGTTCAGAAGCGCACTTTCATCCAAGAGAGAGCTTGTGCCTCCCTCAGCCTCCGTGTTTCTTATGACTACCTCCCTGACGTTCTTGAAGATCACGCGCCCTCGGTGCTTCCTCGTATCGAGTGGTGGGAGTCCCTCCCACTTGACCGCTTCCTCCCTTTCCTCATCCCAGCTAGGAACGCTGGGCACTTCTCGGAACGCATGCCCTTCTTTGCCTTTCCCGTGACCACGCCGTCCTCGTCCGTGCCCACTGCAGTATACCATCGATCCATACTTTCCGCGGTGTCGCGCCGAGCTGGAGAGGGTGAGAGTCCCAGAGGACGAGGTCAGCATCAGCCCCTTCTTGCAGGACACCGATGCGGTGCGACATGCCTGCGGCGGTCGCAGGTACCGCTGTGACGGACGAGAGCGCCAGGTGCGGAGGAAGGCCTAACGGAATATCTCGTTAGACCTGGATTCGTGACGATACAGACCACGGACCGAAGTAATGCGCCTGTTGTGCCTCAAACAAGAGGTAGCGACTGTTTAGAACGGGGTGATCTGACTGCAAGAAATGGTTAGGAGAGCGAGCTGTCAATCACCGCCAGACAACGCACTTTCAACACGACGGGTATGCCATTATCTGCGAGGACGCGCGGTGCAAACTCTGAACCTCGGTAAGACTCGCGCTTGTAACGATGGTTGGTTGCGAATATGGCGATGGCAGGTGTTCCGCCCCAGCTGTTGTGCATAGATAGGTCCTAGCGATATCCCGTGACTTGCACGAGAACCTTACGTTCTTTTGAGTAGGTCAGGCACGAGCCATGCTTCTGAGGCATGATGGAAGGATGCAATCGGGAATTGGAACTCGTTGGTCAACTTACAGAACGGATTGAGAGTTGGGACGATCGACCAAAGAGGACTTTTGTAGACTCACTCGAACAATGTCGTCCAGATCCACTTCCTCATAACAGTGGTTGGCAATCTATCGCTGCAATCAGTCGCGTTGTCCGTATCATCACATTCACACGTACCTTCACTCGCCCCCTGAGCACATCCACCAGCGCTTCCCATTGTAGACTTTCTGGATAGACCTCACTCCGTATTTCCTCCCATAATCCTGCTTCGGCTTTGACACAGTAAGCATCTTGCGCAAGTTTTATCTTCCGCGCCTCGTTGTAGGCAGATCGAAAAGACCAAATTGCATCCATACGATTGCCATAGCGCCTCAGGTTCTCTCCGCACGCTTGTCTATGTAAGCACGGAGTGTTGACTCTCTTGATTAGCAAACAATTAAAGGGAATCTTACTTCATGTGTCTCCAGCGCATAGGTTGGTCGCGACCGGCTTCAGTACCATTCAAGCTATGTGGAGGCTCCAGATCATAGACGTAGGTGACCTGTCGGAGTCTTACGCAGCTTGAACATGAAGGCCTGGCCACCAATTGCGTTACCGCTTCCCGGAAGAACCTGCACAGATGTCACACCGCCAGCAATGGCCAGCATGAACGCGTCGTCGTGTGTATTGAATGCGTCAATGCTCCTCAGCCACGGTAAGACAGGACCGTGCCTAGAGTTGACATCAAACGCGCCGCGCATGAATGGCGCACTGAAAAGACCGACATGAGAGTGGAGGTCAACTACAGTAGCCAA
>NW_025955626.1:0-17786 GCF_022376445.1 Fomitopsis serialis
TTAACGAGCTTCCCTGTCTGCTTCTCATCGCGTGGTACGAAGACAGCCAAGCAGACGGGGCGTTCACTTTTAGCGAGACGATGTCAAAGGCGGCGGACAAAGTCTTCGACACATTGCCTCGGTCCATCAAACGTATGAGTGAGTGTCGACGTGCATCAATGAACCGAGCCTCGCTGACGTGTAACCTAGCGTTCTTCGAGGGGCTCAGTGGCCCTGACGCAGATATCGACGCCGGTATGTGCAGAAAGCATCCATATCCTTCATTCAAGCATCTCACGTTCCCTTACAGATCTTCGAAATCGGAGATTCTACGAGAATAGCGCTCTCGACATGGAAGACGCCGACCAGACCGCCCCTACTGACATCCTCCAGCATCGCCGTCCCTCCCAAGCCTCCCGCGCTTCCCGGCGGCGCGTCTCGCAATCCCACTCGCAGACTAGCACTCCTCCGCGCTCCGCAATGTCGCTTTCCACGAAAAGCGAGCGCCCCATGAGCGGACCCTCGTCCATCCCCTCCCACGGAACCGCCTCAACTCGATCGTCACTCGCGGGCTCGACACGGCGCAGAGCCTCGCGAGCCCGCTCGCGCAGGTCTTCCAGCCGCTCATCATGGATCAGGAGAACGAGACGGAGCAGCCTGCGCAGGATGGTGGTGCGCTGGTGAGCTATGGGCCTGCGTCAAGGCGCAGGTTGTCGTCCATGCAGAGGAGGCCGACAGCAATGGGGCAAATGGGACACACGGACCCATTCGGGGGTGTTCTATTCTCTGGCCACGCTGGTGCGGGGCAGGGATTGGGCGCGAGGAAGTCCACTGGTGCGCCAACGGTAACGAGCCCCGGAGCAAGGCTGGGGATCACAGGGCAGACGTTGTCGTCGAGCCCGGAGACGAGAGACGTACGGAGTTCGGGGATAGGGACAGAGATGCGAGGTCCGTGCACGGGCAAAGTCACTCACATGAGCCGCTGGAGACGGCGGAGGAGGAACAGGAGGAAAGCAGAATGCCTATGGACAGGAGGCTGGATGGTATTGAGCGGAGGCAGCAGCGGATCGAAGAGCTCTTGGAGCGATTAGTCTCTAAGTCAGAGTAGACTCGGACTCTCGGCGCTGGCTCATTTGTCAGGGAGATCTGTATGACTCGGACTCGGAGGACTCGGAGTGATGGTAGAAGATTCATATGCATACACCTGATTGATACAGTCTTGGATCATTGCACATTGGAGTGGAGGTACATAGACCGTGACACAACGGATGCATGGGAACGGATGGCTGCGGGCTTTATGGGCCAAGGCAGCCAGTCAGTTGCTCTCAACAATGATATCGTACACTGTACAGCACTTCGCGTAGCTTCAGCATTCTTGGCGAACCTCCACATGCTCATGAACTCATCATGGACTAGGATCCTAACCCAGGTCTTGCTCTTTCTTCCCCTGATTTGCACTCCGGAGTCTGCAATACGAGAGCTCGCTCAGGATATCCATCGGTTGCACAGCTGTCAATGGAACACGAACCGGTTCCTTGCGCTCAGTACACGCACGGTACGCTTCCTCTCAACCTCAGTCATGTTCGGCCAATCAGGGATGCAGGAGAGCGTCTGGATAAGTATCGAATGAGCATGGGTGCTCTCAGGCGCGTAACGCAGAGAAGGCTGCTGAAACACGTAAGTACCCCATCACTGTTCATTACCAATGGGCCCAATGCGTCGAACTTGGCTCCTTGCTCTGAGCCAACCTGGACTTGAGTGGCGTCCTTGTCGGATTCGGATGCAGGCAGGAGGTGCGTGGCGTCAGCTTGCTTGTCGCCCATATCTGAAATCGGTGCTGATGGGACGCTGTGTCCTTGGCTAGGGATGCAGCGTCTGTTGTAGAGGGTGGTATATAAGTCATGTCGGATGGCCGTGGCCCGTGGAGGGGACTGTACAGTGTGCATCGTCGATCTTTCCAGGCGCGACGCGATCACGTGGTGCAACACGCGCGCCTTGTCGAGTTCTCGACGCGTTTTGACACCATTTTCGAGAACTCCTGCTTACTCTTGCGTGTCCAGGTGATGATGATACCAGTAGCATTGCCATCTTTCTGCCATTGTCGGAATTTTGTGCTTTCTGTGCTGATTGCTCTGACCTTCCACACGCGACACGTACCTATGATAATTTGTCTCAAATCCGACGCTTTATTGTCCGCCATCTGGCATCATGAGACACGCTGAACGAGAGTGAATCAACTGAGCCGCATTGAGACTCCATGCGACGCACCTGAGGACCCATAACGTTCTCAACGAGTGAGTTATCGCTCCAATGCCAAGCTGACGGACATAGTACTGTACTCGAAACTACCACACATCGGTAGACGTCGATTCAATGCTCTAACATGGCAGCTACGACACCAGTGAGCCCCAGTTTGACTACCACTCATACCTCTACTTCGTTCTCTAGCCAACTCCACAGCTTTGAGCCGACCTTTTCATTGAACGCGTCTTGTCGGGGGCGGGCGTCCACTTTTGCCCAGGGAACGACAAACTGCGAACAAAGCGAGTCACACTACAAGACATTTGCTGAGGACCAATGCACGTACTTCGCCATTGTACTGCAGCGCTTCCGGCATCGTTCCTGCCCAGAGCTGACCCAGGGCGCCATACTCGACTGGGTAGAGCTTTATGAAGATGTCCTGTGAAGCAGCATCACAACAGTCTGAACGTGACGCAGCAAACGAGAGGTGGGCTCGTAACGTACGACAAACTTTAAATCGACTGCTGAGGCGTATTTCATGATGTCTGTCTTGATATTGCCTATTTACACGAGGTCAGTCAGCATATCATATCGTCGGAAGTCGGGAACCTACCAGGGTTGACCGAAAGGGATAGGATGCCTTGGGCTCCATATCGTCGTGCGCACTCATGGGCTAGGACGACATTTGCCTAGAGAGTTGAGATCAGGCTCAGGTCTCTCTTCATCGGGCAACATACTCACAAACTTGCTTTGGAAATACATTCTGGCGTATCCCGCCTTCCTCCGGGCAGGGCCCTCTTTAAAGGTGTCGTAGTGCAGGGAAGATAGATAGGACGCGTACGATGACAGCCAGATCACCCGAGCGAAGTGATCCGGCGATGAATCTCTGCCTGCCAGCAGAGTGGGGAGAAGGAGTTTCGTGAAAAGGAAGTGACCTGACCCCTGTACGCGTCAAGGAAGCACGGAAGGGCAATGGATGATTCACTCACCGATGACGTTCGTTCCGAAGGTCATGTCATATCCATCATCTGTGAGCCAGTCCATAGGGATGGTTGAGACACCGCTGTATGGATCTGTCAAGAGGCAATATTTTCTACAGTCTGCTAACCATTGACTGACGCATTATTGAATAACACATGAAGTTCTTTCTCTTTGCTATCGCGTGTTCGTGTCAGTACGTATGGTATTGCAACATAGTAGGATAGTGAGAACTCGGTTGTACCTGAGAAATTCCGCCGCAGCCCTCCTTACGGACGCAAGGTTTGCAAGATTGAGTTCAAGATAGATCGCCTGTCTTCCCGTTTGCTCCTTCAACTCGTCGATAGCCGCGTGTGCTCTCGTTTCATCCCTCGACGCCATGTAGACCGTAGCATTGTGGCTGAGGAGAACCTGATTGGACCGACATGACCGGTAAGAGCCAACGAAGTTCACGACAGTCGTACCTTCACTGTCTCTTTCCCGATCCCCGCGTTGCCTCCTGCCACGTCCAGATAGGTAGTCAGTCTTCCCGGAGTCGTCGAGGCGTATGTTAGAGCAGACGCGCCTGTAACTATCATGACCTTGCCGGTCAAATCGGGTATATCGTCCGTGCTGAACGTGGGTTCTGGGGGGCGACATTGTCTGTGGATTCGCCTGGAATATTTGAGCGTGGACCACAGTCCAGCCATGATAGGTCAGTGGGTGGATCAGGTGAGGAAGGGAGGGCTCTAGTCTACCAGGAACCCTTCATATAGTTACGGGTCCGCGTATTAGGTACGCGGTGGACAGTTCGACGTACTTACAGCGGCCGTTGTGCGGATCAATGGTTATATATTCAGACCGCCGCTCACACAAACAATCGACCCGTGCGGACCACACTAGTCTCGGGAGCCTCCAATGTGCTGACACGACGTGACGACGGCCGTACAACAGTTAGATCCGTTCAGCCAATGCAGGAAACTGAGCGTAGGCTGAAAGGCGCAGTCAGCACTTGACCAGGGAAGTCGAGGACATGGGAACGGCGCCCATGTCTGCCGCGTATTGACGGGTTCGAACATAAGCTTCGAGATCTCTCCGCGGTACGTTCCCTAAGATGAAGGCACACTCACACGGGCAGCGCGGGTACCGACCGCAATTTGACCGTCTCGTTTCAGCTCGTTTCACGCTAAATCTACACAGCAACACTCTCATCTGGAGCGAACATCTGGAAGTTGCGGGTGTATGTCCCTGACGCAAGATACTTCCCGTCATTCGACAAGTCCACCGACATCACCTTGCCACCATCCGTGGGGAGCGTTCGCAACAGCTGCCAGTCATCCGCACTCCAGATCTTGACCAGGCCATCGTAGCCCGCGCTGGCCATGTACAGGCCGGAACGGTATTTGCGTTCTTCTGCCTCCTGAGCGCCTGTTTTGTCATCCGTGTCCAGTGTCTCATCCATCCCATTCATTTCAACGTCCGGTGTCGGCGAGAAGGGGCGTACGGCAAGTCCGTGCCTCGGTAGAAACGCACGTCTGCGACATTAGAGAGGTGACCTGGGATGGTGTATAGCGCCTTCAATGACCGCATGTCCCATATTCGAATAGTATCATCGCCGGAACCAGTGGCGATTTGATAACTTGTCCTGGAATCAGCAATATGAAATGGCGTGCGTAGAGGTACATACCCATTGGGAGAGAAAGCAATAGAAAAGATCCCCTGGACGTGCCCGTCCAATACCATTGCCGTTCGACCTGTTCGTAGGTCCCATACTCGGCCGATGGCGTCCAGTCCTCTGACAAATGAGTCAGCCAAAGCCGTCAAGTGAGGGTAGAAGTCAGTACCCTGACGCAACAAGAGCACCGTCCTCTTGGAACTCCACTGAGTAGACCTCCTTTGAGTGACCTTCTTGCAGAAGGAGCTCTTTGGACGTCGCGACATCCCACAACCTCCACGACGTATCGAAACTGGCACTGGCAACGTAGTCACCACTCGGATGGAAAGCTACCCTACATATACGGTCCGCGTGTCCTTTCATGACTGACAGCGGTGTCTCACTGGGGAACTGTGAGCAAAGTTATCCATATGGTACAGAACGTGTCGCACCTGTTAAAAGACCAGAGATTCACACTCATATCGCCGGCACCACTGACCAGATTGACGGCATCTTCGCTTTGAGCCAGCGTAGCCTGTGGGTGCCAAGCAACTCCTCCGACTCTGTCGGTGTGGCCTAGACGAAAGCTTACGATGAGTGAACCTGGGTGGCGAGCGCGCAGGACAAACCTCGCAGTGTTCGTATTGGTGTACAGTTTGGGATATTCCACAGCTTGACATTGCCGGACCAGCTACCCGTTGCCAGGATCTGGCTATTGGGGGAGAATCTTACTTGTGAGATGGGCCGATCATCACCAATCTGGGAACCCAGCTCCGCAAATCGCTGAAGCAACATAACATAGAATCAACAAAGTGTCGGTGGAACGATGTGCGACGTACCCGAACTTCCGCAAATATCTTCTTGCGGATGTCAATGATACGCCCCAAGGGGATCTTGCTGTCTAACCGCTGCTGCGCCACTCTTTTTTGAGCTCTACATGGGATCATAAAGACGCAAAAGACGCAGTAAGCACCTTCCTGATGTCCACCTATTGGTAGCGGAAATCCAACCTGGGCAGAGAGTACTCCGCTATTCGCCTACGCGCCTCGAGAAGCTCCAGAGAGCCTGGCGTGTAGAATTCCTCCACCTAGAGCCAATGAATACACGGGTTGGAGGGAAAGAGCGCACACGTACTTCTTCCTCACTCTCCTCGGAACTCTCCTCTTCGTCGACCTGCATAGCATCTTCTCCTCTTGCGGCATTGATTTGTGACAGGACGTAGATGAGACGGTCTCGTCGGTCGGCAGCCTACGCGATTATGAGTTCTAGCATTCTTGAGACAGGTGAAGGAAGCTCACACGTTCACCGAAGAGCGTGATGGGCTCTCCAATCTCACGCAGTCTTGCTTTCACTTTAGCATCGTCGGTAGGCACGGCGAGGCTGCGCGCCTTCTTCTTGCGTTCGAGCTCATCAAGCAAAATCTTGTTCTCAAGCCTCGCGCGTTCTGAGCCGAGGTAGTTGCCATCGTCGATGAGCGTATCGAGAGTGAGGTCGGCCATGACTGCAGCAAGGAAGTAAGTCAGCGGTGGCTGAGGCGAAGGTCGGTAGCGGGCGCTAGACTGGTGGGTGTTGTGTGGTGTTTGGCAAAGGCTTTAGATCGGGAAGGAGATCAGCCACGTGTGCGCGGTGAACATAACGGACAGTTGAGCATTGTCCCCCGCAGCCCTCTCCATCTCCCGCCATGTCGGGCCTCAACTCCCCCAACCCCCTCAGACAGCGACGAGGTCCAACTTCACGCTCTCCAGGCTATAGCGAAGTCTCGCAGGATGACGACCAGGTTGAGTTCTCCAGTCCGGTGCGTGACACGTAGGGCTGTGGTATACAAGACATACCAACGCGTACACCAAATGTAGCGGAATCGGAGCGCTGCCGAAAAGATACTTGAGACCGACAAGGCCAATATTGCCGTGATCGCGATTCTCACTGTCCTCGCGTTTGCCCTCCGTTTTTACAAGATAAACCATCCAGACCAAGTAGTGTGCGTGTTGACATCTCATATCGTGCCATTGCCGATCATTTGACGCGTCGCTTCCTGTTGTTTGTGCCCACAGGTTCGATGAAGTGCACTTCGGCAAGTTCGCTTCGTATTACATCACACGACAGTACTACTTCGATGTGCACCCACCGCTCGCGAAGATGTTGTTCGGTCTGGCTGGCTGGTTCGTCGGATACGATGGTCACTTCCTCTTCGACAACATTGGAGACAGCTACACCGAGAACCATGTCCCTTACGTCGGCATGCGCGCGCTCCCTGCATTCCTCTCAAGCATGACAGTGCCCGTCGTCTATAGCATCATGAAGGAGTGCGGGTATTCCACAATCATTGCAGCCTTCTCGGCGTCATTGGTCCTCTTTGGTATGCTCAATTAACCTCTGCTGTACTGACTAGGCATGACATCATTACTTTTGCTAGACAACGCCCACGTCACTCAAAGCCGCCTTATCCTCCTCGATGCAATCCTGATCTTCTTCATCGCCACGACCATGTACTGCTACGTCCGATTCCGGAAACTACGTTACCAGTATGTTCTGATACCTTCCCTTGCATATGAATCTGATAGACCCCCGCAGGGAATTCTCTCCTGAATGGTGGGGCTGGCTGCTTGGTACGGGTACATTCATGGCCTGTGCGTGGGCTTCCAAAGTCAACGGCATCTTGACGGTCGTGGCGATTGGTATTCCTGTATTGATCGATTTATGGGACATTCTCGACGTCAAGAAGGGGCATAGCATGGTACGTATCATGCTTTGGCGTCTACCTTGTGTTGACACCAGATTTGTCGTCAGGAATACTTCACGAAACACTTCGTTGCCAGAGCGGTTGGACTGATCGTTCTCCCGATCACTCTGTATCTCATCTTCTTCTGGATTCATCTGGCCATTTTGACGAACACTGGTCCCGGTGACTCATTTATGAGTCCTGCGTTCCAAGAGACGCTGGAGGGCAATGAGTTGCTACTGAACAGCCAAGGTATGCGAGCCACAATCGTGTTGCAGTCAAACAACCCAACGTCTTGCCAGAAATCCACTACTTCGATACCATCACCGTCCGGCATAGAGACACACGCGCCTTCTTGCACTCTCATCCGGAGCGTTATCCGCTGAGATACGATGATGGTCGTGTTAGCAGTCAGGGTATGTGCGCGCCCGTTATGCCGGTTATGCTTCCTATCTAACATTCTGCATAGGACAACAAGTCACGGGATATGGACATGATGACACGAACAACTATTGGCAAGTTATCCCTACCAAGGCACTGCCCGAGACTGGTCGTGGCCGCATCATCCGCGAGAACGACGTCATTCAGCTGCTCCATGTCAGCACACAGTCTTACCTGCTCACACACGACGTCGCATCACCGCTCATGGCCACGAACGAGGAATTTACGACTTGGCCAAAAGACGACCACTCGCGCCACAACGACACGCTGTTCAAGCTGTCGCTTGTTGACGCAGAGGAAGGGGAGTCGTGGAAGAGCAAGTCCGGGCATTTCAAACTTATCCACGTGCCGACCAAGGTGGCGATGTGGACGCACACGAAGCAGCTGCCTGATTGGGCATTCAACCAGCAAGAAATCAACGGGAACAAGAACATCAACGAGAAGAGTAATGTTTGGTTCGTCGACAACATCGTTGACGAAGAGAGTAAGTCACGGTTACCTTGTCCACGTGACCGCGTCTGACTGTGGAAAAGCAGGTGCGGATGTCGGGAATCGTACGAATGTAGGGAGCAAGAAGCCCAAGAGCCGGAATTTCTTCAAGAAGTTCGCGGAGCTGCAGCTTCTCATGGTCCAGCACAACGCGGGGTTGACTGCGTCCCATCCCTACGCCAGCAGCCCAATCAACTGGCCATTCCTTCTCAGCGGCATTAGCTTCTGGACAGAGAACACCGATCAAAAGCAGATCTACTTGATCGGTAACATCATTGGTTGGTGGACATGTGTCGTCGCCATCTCGACTTACGTCGGTATCATTGGAGCCGACTTGATCGCCCGTAGACGAGGCGTCGAACCCATACATGACTGTATGTGCATCGATACAAACGCTCTCGAGACCACTAGCTAATGACCACCTCACAGCTGTCCGCAACAGGCTTTGGAACTCGACCGGGTTCTTCCTCATATTTTGGCTCGTGCATTACTTCCCCTTCTACGTGATGAGCCGCCAGCTCTTCGTCCACCACTACCTCCCGTCGCACCTTGCCTCCGCGCTAGTCGCAGGCTCCGTGCTCAGCTTCGTGCTCTCCGAGACCGTGAACTACCCCATCTCCATCCGCGGTCCCTCCACACGCCCCAAAACGTCGATATACGCGGACGTCGGCATCAAGGGCCCGATCATCTTCGGCCTCTTCGTCGTGGCTATGTTCATCATGTACTGCTACATCGCACCCCTCACCTACGGCACACCAGGGTAGGTTCTCGCCGTCTTGTTGGCTGACGTGTTGCTGACGGTTCTGCGTAGGTTGACCGGTGACCAGGTGAACGCAAGGCGGCTGTTGTCATCCTGGACGCTGCACTTTGCCGCGAAGCCCTCAGGGGAAGTCTAAACAAAACCTTGCTCGACTGACTGATTCTGCTCGTGCATGAAGGGGTCGAGGACAGTGGAAGGAGATGCTCACTTATATATCATTGGAGGCAGGTTCGCCCTGTATGTACGTAATGTTTAGTTCTTATTGTATCTCTCTTATCCACCCTCTCTTTGGAGTCCCGGTATGGAAAACCAGCACTGAATACGGAAGCATGATCAACAAGTGCGATAGAGCAGTCGTGCTTGTGAGTAGTTTCGAACTCGGGTCGAGTTTCAAAAATTCCACCATGGCACTACCTGCTTAGTGGTCTCCCCATTTGTGTCCTCTCTGCGCGCGCGATCTATGCCGGTCTCAGCCACTGAAGGAAGGTTCGTGCCGTCTCTAGCTGGAGGTTTGAAATCTTCGTTGCAGTTGTCGGTGCGTCCAAGAAAGCCTGTCTGAACAAACTCGCTGCAGTCCCGATTCAGGGAACTAAGAACCGCTTGCAATGAGTGGTCTGTGCTTCTTCGAGCCTGCCCAGTAGTTTATGATCATGAATTATCGCAAGCATCACGACCCAGACTTCGGAGCAGCGATTCCGAAGTCTTCACTGCAACTTGTGCTCATTTTATGGAGTTAGGATAAACATCATGATAGATTCCTTGACTTCGTACTTATCAATGTGAGGCATCGAAGACCGCCACAAAGGGTCTAATCGTGTGAGTGGTAGTTGACGTTTACACATGTGCATGAGGCCTCGATATCAAATAATCTACTGTCAATGCTCCTCCAAGGGGGCAGCACTCTTCAGTCTCACGCTGCCATTGCACCGAGCTGCCACCGGCGTAGTTGAGACCTGAGAGTTGCGGGCTTACCGTTCGTTCGACTCGGGATCGCAGATGCAATCTAGTGCGTATTTACACGACCGGTCTCGATCAGATCATCACTGGTGTGCCATATGCAGCGGTGGTGTCGGGGACGCACGGGTCTGAAGACTCACCGTCCAGACGTGGTCATTTGTCTTCTCTCTGTGGCTTCCATGAGATGGTCCAATGATTTCTGATATGGTAGCCGGCCGCCGATTAATCGTGGACGCCAGAGGTGTGAACAATGTGACTCGCCGTGTCAAGGACTCGGGTGTAACTCTGGCAGGTTACTGACGAGGACGCAAGGCGGACTGCACATCGTAGTGGCCCTACGGTCAACCGGAATCATCTTCGAGGGAACACGGTGAGTACGGAGATCCCTGGCGATTCGTTCCGGCTATTTGAAGAACGCGCAATTTCAGAGTCACTCACCTGGCTGCAATCGAGACCCTTATCCAGGCATATGTTCCCTTCCTTACCCCGTGTCGCCGGCAGAGCTTGTCCTTGTGCCACAAAGGTGAGTTGATCTTCAGACGGGTCGGCAGCTCCGACGGAATCCGCCCCGAGGTCTCACTGCGGTATAAGGAGACCGTGAGTTGGCTTTCGCAAGAGCTCATGGGAGGGCCCCTCCAGCACAGAGGTGTCTCTTGTTGGATGTAATACGGTGATGTATGTGGCCATGATATTGCGAGGAGAGTTATGGCTGTGATGGACTGCCTCGAGGAGCACCAAGGACCGTCTTATTGCCGGCAGAGGGTCGGCAGCCTGTATATCACCGTTTCGAGGCACAGCATTTATGATTTGTCTGACATGTCCTGCTATTCCGTCATGACCTCCGTCATAGCCTGTCCGCACCAAGAAGAGTACATTCAGACGTCCGAGCGGGGCCCCCCTATCAGCGAGTGGCTCGACCTGGGATCGCACCTTGTTCCGACTCTTGCAATCGCTGAAGTCGCTGTCGAGAACTTCACGAGAACAGACCGTATACGCGTTCGCGTATGTGCGGAGCGAAAGAGAGTTGGTCTGGCCATTCAGAATCGAGATACACGACCGTGATAAGCAAGCCAAAGCTTACCAGGAGAAATAACCCGCGATGTATTGATAGCATATTGATAGCTTAGTACTAATAGTAGCGCCAATATCTGCCGGTGGCTATCGGCAAAATGGGCGCCCAGGGCCAAAGTGCCGGCTTCCAGCACGAGGTCGTTGTAGCGACCTCTTCGCCAACGACCACCAGGATATTCGCTCGTTTCTTTCCTACGTTTCGCTCCTCGTCCATACCGTCCGTTCGCGGCGCTATCCTGTCGTTGAACGAGGAGTCTAACACGCTCTACCCCGACGCGGTTGCACTAACCGCTCGCCGGCACTCGTGAACGCGCACCGTCTTCCGCCACCAGCGGCACCACAAAGCCTCTACGTTCCATCTCCTGTCATTGATGGGAAACACGGAAACGATTGTCCCTGAGGGAACACATTGGCACTGACAGTGGTTGCAATCGTACGTGTTCTCCATAGTCGCGTTGCACTACCTCCCGCTCGCCATTCCCGGTGAGTACCTCACGGCCTCATGTCCTCCATTTCGGTCCTTACTATCTTTCCTAGCCTCCACGCTCAACTCTACATCTACCGCTCCCCTATATTGTACGATTTCACATGGCGGCAGCCGTTTTAACTTCTTCCAAGCTGTCCATCTCGAACCCTTTTCAGATGGCTTCCCACAAGCGCCCCGACCCGGCATCGCCCCCTCTGCCTGCGGCCGCGTCCTCGTCAAAGGTGCACTTGTCGTCGCAGCCCTCCTCGTCAGCTGGACACCATGACGCGCCGCCCAAGACATTCAAGCGCCTGCGTTCCTCATTGGAGCAGAGCATCCGGACGGCGACGCGGTCCAAGGCGAAGATGAGCGCTCCGGTGGACGAGAACGGCGCCATCGCCCCGAGCGAAGACCGGGACAATGGCAAAGGTAAGGAGCGTGCGTCCGAGGAGCACCTGTCCGACGAGAAGAGCAAGTCCAGATCGAGGATGCTATCTAAGGTTTCATTTCGGAGACCAGCCGCGAGAGAATCGCAACCCCCTGCGCCCCCACCACCTGTCCCCGGCGGAGGGCAGGGAGCCGCACGAGCAGAGAGAGACCGGGACAAGGACAAGGCGCGCGTGGCCGGCAATGTCAGCTTCCTCGCACCTTCTCTTCGACAAGCATCCATGTCCTCGCCAACGTTGCCTATACCCTCTGCGTATACCCAGCCATTCGCGCTCCCCAGCGGCTCGACATCCAACGTCGCAGCGCTGGTATCGCCTCCACGTGAACGTGCTCGTAGATCTGAGTCTGGTGGCCTCAGCACAAGAAACATTAGTGGGCCCCAACCGCTCGCGTCTCGCCGCGATCCGCGGGCTAGTGGCGGTGCGGGATCGCCGCGAGAGGGCAGGAGACCTCCACCGCTGTCGCTGTCTTCACGCGGCAGCAATTCGCCCGGGCCAGAAACACCAACGCGACGATCCCGAGACGCGACGAGATCGCCAGAGCCCTCGTCACCGACACCCCGGGGGCTCGCTGCTAGTTCGTCGCGAAGAGCAGCGGCCAGTGCTAGTCATCTGCCGCTGAACAGCACTCCCAGTCCGCCCGTATCGCCTACCCTACGACCGCTTAGTCCTTCCCGTGCACGGTCGACATCGCGCACCCCCACTCGGGCTGGGCCGTCGGCATCCTCGTCTCACCTCCCCTAGCCTCGTCTTCATCCTCTACGTCAGCGCGAAGACCATCAGTGGATACCGCGCGCCCCTCACTGGAAGCGCGAAGGCCTTCCGTGGACACCCCCGACCGTCATTCGAAGCGCGGAGACCGTCCGTAGACGCCCGCCGGCCATCCGTCGAGGCACGCAAGACCTCGCTCGATCTGAGTAGGTCGTCGCTGGAAGGCAGGAGACCCTCGCTGGACCGTGCCGGTTCACCTGTCACGCCTACCCGTCCTCGTGCTCTCTCGCCGACTCAGCGCAACATCACACCGAACTACTACCAGAACCGACTGCTCAATGCGTCAACAACTTCGCTCGGGGATCCTCAAACCCTGAGCATCGGGAGCAGATCCGAGCCGCGTCGTCATACCTCTGCAAAGAGATGTTGAAGCCGCCGTCCAGGCTGAACGACTCGAGCCTGCAACCACGGGAATGGGAGGAGGTGGAGGTGCGCATGCGGAGTTTGGCCAGATTGGAGAGGGTCTGGGGGAAGAGTGGGGGCGGGATGGGTAGTTCCTCCCAGTTAAGCTCCGCCGGTGGGTTGAGCTCGAGCGGGCTCAGCGCTAGTGGAGAGGAGAGGGAGAGGCGATTGCTCACTGAGGCACTGAGAGATGGCTATGTTCTCTGCCAGTACGTTGTTCATTTACCCTTGATCCCATGGGCCGCGTCTTATTGTTGATTGTTCTATCTCCGAACAGACTCATGAACAAGCTTTTTCCGGGCACCATCTCTCGCGTGGATCCAAAGGAGGACGGGGTAGCGCGGTCGTCTAACGTCACCCGTTTCCTAGCAGCCTGCACTTCTGTTGGCGTATCATCAGAGGATCTCTTCGGCCGAGACGATCTCACCATAGCGAACGCGGAGTCCCTGGCCCAAGTCGCTCGTACAGTCCTTGCTTTGCAACGACACGCGGAGTTCCCGTCCCCCGACAAGTCCAGGTACATCCAGGGCGGCGTAGGACAGGGACCATATAGCGCGGGGGCGGCTCGCGTGCTGCTTCGTCGACCCCGAATCTCACCCTCGCTCAGATGCAGCGCTCCACCTCGCCCGTCTCGCCGCATTCGCCAACTGGGAGGAAACGCTGGAGCCCACCGCAACCGCTGCCGACGGTACGCTCAGCGAGTCCTGCGGAAGACGGCTCTGGGTCAGGCGGTTCCTCGGGAGGCAAGACAGTTGGCAATGGCCACGCACACCATGGTGGGGAGAGCGACCTCGAGTTCGACGAGGTCCCTCCCATCATGTCTCCCCCACCTCGATCTCCTCTTCGTCCAAGGCCCAGTGTCGACCGCGCCTCCGTGGCAGACTCGACACGCGCCTCCGTCGGCGACTCCGTGCGAGCGTCTGTGGTCGACTCAATAGCTGCTTCTCCGATACGACAATCCCAAGCATCCACCATGACGGACACCACTGCCTTTTCGAGCCTGCTGGAGGTGCAGAGGACCACTAGTACGGGACAGAACAAGTTTGGAACCATTCGCACGGTCACTACTGAAGCCACGTCGGTCGACGCGAGCGAGACACCTTCATTCACGTTTGCAGAGGGTAAGGCGATGGCCGCGACCTTGTTTGAGGAGCCGGCTCGAAGACGAAGCGGCGAGACACCCACCAGGCCATCCCGCGAGCGACGTCCGAGTGAAACCATGCCCGTTGACTTGGCCAGAGTTGCGGAGGAGACAGAGGAGGGTTCATCGAGTTCCAAGAGCAAGTCCAGGAGCGGAGTGTCTCTCAGCAAGCCAGAGCAGGGTCGCGAGCCGAGTCCACAGAAAGCGTCCCCCATTAAATTGGGCAAAGGCAAGTGGCCGGATGACTTTATAGATGCATTCCAGGCCCCGAAGTCCTCCATTCTTGATGGGGACGAGTTCGGCGTCTATGAACCCGTCACACCCATTTCCTCGTCACCTCCCCGCAAGTTGGCTATTGTCGGCGCTTCGAGGCCCGACGCAAGCGTCGAGTCCCTGCCACAGTTCCCTCGGCGTCCGACGCATCGTGCGAGACACAGCGTCGATACTCCTGGCCTTCTGCCGAAGGATCAGGTGTTGTTCAGAGACGCCAGTCCAGACGGCGGGCCTCCATCCCCTAGGATCGTCTTGCGACGTAGCAGTACGCGCACTGGGGCTCAACGAAATGGCGTCTACGTACCTCGGAGCGACTCTCGCTCTCAAGAGAGCGACACGCGCGTACCATTTCCACGATCTGTCTCCGCCGAACATACTCCCGCTTTTGCCCAGGATCACTCGGGCGAATCCACTCCTGCAGGTTCGTCGACGACATCCAAGCCGGGCTCACCTGGTCCTCATGACAGGCCTCGACAACCTCGCGGTCGCTTCCAAAGTGAGATTGATGGGGCCAGTTCGCGCAGAAAGCCCCGTCCCAACTCGTATGACGAGCTCGGTGCTAAGCCTCGTCGGTCAAGGTATGAGAGTATGGTGAATCTGGGGGTCGTGACAAGCAACGCGAGTGCCAGCGACATCCTCACGAGAGACCCTTACGAAGGCAGCGCTGTTCGGCAGACGCTGGTTGTTAGAGAAGACGGCAAGCCGCCGACTCAGTTCGTACGTATTCGAAGTCCTCTGTGTCTGCTCCCGTAACTTAACGTTGGCACTAAAGCAACTCGGGAACTGTATCGGGCGAGGTCAATTCGGTGCTGTTTATCGGGCCCTGAACCTAAACACAGGACAGATGGTGGCGGTCAAGAGGATTCGTCTCGAGGGTCTCAAAGAGGACGAAATCAAGCAGCTCATGAAAGAGGTCGATCTCGTCAAGAGCTTATCTCACCCGAGTATCGTCAAATACGAGGGCATGGCGAGGGATACCGACTCCCTGAGCATCGTTCTTGAGTACGTACTGATCAGCGCTGTTAGACAGCCATTCTCACGCTGTATATAGGTACGCAGAGAACGGTTCGCTAGGCCAGACACTGAAGGCGTTTGGCAAACTCAACGAGCGTCTTGTGGCCGGCTATGTGGTCAAGATCCTAGAGGGTCTGCACTATCTTCATCAAAGCGATGTGGTCCACTGCGATCTGAAAGCGGCTAACATCCTCACTACCAAGACCGGGAATGTCAAGCTCTCGGACTTCGGGGTCTCGCTCAATCTGCGAGCAATGGAACGCGAGATGAAGGACGTGGCGGGGACGCCGAACTGGATGGCTCCCGAAGTTATCGAACTGAAAGGCGCTTCTACCAAGTCCGACATCTGGTCGCTTGCTTGCACGGTCATCGAGCTTCTCACAGGGCGTCCCCCTTACTCAGAGATCGCAAACAGCATGTCTGGTATGTTTATGTCTTGCTGCGGACCTGACCCGTGTTGATCGTTCTCTCAGTCATGTTTCGTATCGTTGAGGACTCCATGCCACCCCTGCCGGACGGCTGTTCACAGTCTCTGCAGGACTTCTTGAGGCAGTGCTTCCACAAAGACCCGACGAAGCGACCGAGTGCCGAAGAGCTGTGTGAGCACGAATGGCTGAAGAAAAACTGGGCTATCCACAACAAGGTGTGTGGTGTGTTACGTACTCGACGTGTACAGCTCCCTGACAGTTTTGTAGGAGTTGCGGCCTCAAGATAGCATTCCTTTCTTGCGTCGCGTATCTGCCGACTATCACGCACAAAAGGCAGACGTCATGCGATATCTCGCCGGTGTTGAGATGCCCGAACGTCCAGAGTCAGACAGAGCGTCTCCAGCATTGTCGTCGTCCCCCGACAAGCGGCCACGCGTCGACGTGTCACCTGCACCACGTAGACCTTCCAACGATCCTGACCATTTTTCACCACGCGAGCACTCCTTCGTACGAACTACCTTCGGCAAGCGTACGTCCAGTTTATTTTCATGTGCCACCAAATTATCTAACGTACTGTCACAGCTGTCATATGCCGCGTATGTAACCAAGGAGTGAAGAAAAGCGCTGTTCTCTGTGAACAATGCAGCCTTATCTGCCATGCGAAATGTGCTCCGAATGCGCCGCCAACCTGTGATTTACGAGCACAACTGCTTCTATACGCACAGTACGCGGAGACTGGTAGTCCGACTGGCCAATACAGCAACCCCATGGAGCTCCTCGAGGCTCTTCAGGCAAACGGACCCCTCAGCCCTGTTTCCGATGGCAGTGACGTCACCCCCAGAACCAGCTTCGATTCGCCTAGTTCGCCTTCTCCTATTCCGGTCGGCGGCGCGGTTCACCCACCTAGCGCGTACAAAGTGCTCGCAGCGTTCAAGCGCTCGAAGTCCTTCCTGACCGAACACTCGGACAAATCCTCTCCTGCCCCTTCATCGTCACCTTCTTCTCCTCCGCCTCCCGTACCCTCGGATCGTCGTCAGATATCGCGCAAGCGTTCTGTTCTGACGAAACGCAAGTCCGAGGGCAAGGAGCGACCGCTCTCTATTTCAAGTAGCAGCACGGGCCCCAATACCTCGAGCATGCGAAGCGCCGTGACGGCCACAGAAAGCATGGCTAGCACGCAGCGAGGATCAACGCGGACCATAGCCACGGGGACGGACGCACACAGGCCTACGAACCAGTCTGATTCGAGGTTCTCACAAATGACCGGCTATTCCATCCTCTCTTCCGCAGCCACAGATCAGGAGGAGGGCAGAGTTCCGGGAGACCTCTCCAGGAGCGGTCGACGCCGCGATCGAGATTCGAAGTCGAGCAACGGCTGCTCGGTGCAGTGATTTATTCATCTCCGTCTCATCTTATTTGGTGCACTTTGCTCACCCGGACGACTTATACACGTGTACTCTGTACTGCATGGTCTCATTGCATTTACGCTCGTTGCATCGTCATGGGACTCGACATTTTACTCCGCATTTCGTACTGCATATATTGCCCCCCTTCGCGTAATATGCCATGTCAGGCAC
>NW_025955627.1:0-17759 GCF_022376445.1 Fomitopsis serialis
GGTGGGGAGATATGGCTGCTGGACAAGAGACGGAGGGCAGTCGTTTATGGCGCGCATCACTCGGCAGCGCATCTCAGATCTCGGTCCGGAAATTCTCCCCCACGCGAGCTCTCCTCCCACCGCTGCCCCGCTCCTCCCCCGTCTCGTCATCTGTGCAGCGAGCCCCTAGCTTTCGGCCAAAGCACGCTGCTCGCCACCGCCAGCAGCGGCCACCGTCCCCGGCCCCAGTCTGCATGCGCACCCAGCAGACTGCGCTGCGTCCGCTGCCTTCGCCTCGGCACGCCTGCCGAGCGCATCTGCCCAGTCGACTACCCAATCCGAGTCCAATCCGCGTCCGAGCCGACCTTCCTCGCGCGTTCTCGCGCTGCCAGGTCTCTCGCACAGCGCAACACAGCATTGGTGTCCGACCGCGCGTGCCCCGACGTGGCCCGCTGCCCCGACGCTGCCCGCGCGGGTGTCGCGCGCAGTGTGCGCGGTGGAGGCCGGCTCGTCCGCGTCGCGTATTCGTGCACCCGCGCCAAACGGTGCCCGATTGGGTAAGCGAGCACCGTCATCGGCCGCATGGGACGAGCCATCGGCTTCACTGCGGACGAACCACGTTGTGCGAAGCGCTCACATGGTATTTACATTGTAAGGGCGTGTATATTTTTACGGCTCCAAGTCGGAGCTCGTAACATAGGGAATGGTATTCCTTTGTTCGGGCTAACATTTCGAATGTTCCCAAATCGGGAATGTAAGTGCTATGTTCTTCCTATGTTCCGAAATCGTGTCATGTTCTAGGCATGTACTTCCCATGTTAGGGATTTTCACTTAGTGGCTTACTAATATACACGTTCTTGCAATGTTAGGCCCATGTAAGCGCCTCGCACAATCCGGGTTGTCCGCAGTGTTTGTATCGACGTCACTTCGCTCCGGCGTGCCCGAGCCGGGCCCGCCGTTGTCCGGCTACCTGCCCCATTTGGCGCCGCGCCGCCGCAGCTTGCTTCTGCTCGCGGGCGGCCAAGGGCGGCCCAGGATGGAAGACGGACGTGCGCAGCTGGGATCTGCGCTGGGCACCCGCCACGCATTGCTCTGCGCATGACGCTGCCAGCTGGGCACACGACTTCATCTCCAGCGATCACCTCTGTTCTTTTCGTCGCCCGCCCCGCCAGCCCCGTGTCGCCCAGAGGATTCTCCGCCCTCTCCGAAACAGCCTTCACTCATAATTCTCGCTGTCAGTGTCATCGCGCACAACACTGCCAGCGCCCTCGACCATCTCCGCCCCGACCAAGCTTGCCATGCGGCGACCGCTCAAAGCCCGCGCCGCCCCGGCCTCTTCACATCCGTAGTAACCGGTCTGCGGCTCCTCTTCATACCGCCCCGACAGAGGTGCTGTCAGACCAATGTCAGACACAACTCAAATCTCAGCCTTACACTACTGGCTCGGCGCGCGCAAGGGCTGTATCAGCATTCCATGGGGCCGTACTCACTTGCTGACTTGGCGTGTAATTGGCACTCGCACGGCATCGTGCCGCGGCAGGTCATCGCACCCATACCACCCAGCCGGCCCCCTTGGGTCTCAGCGCTGCTCAAACAGCGCAGTTCCCCAGACGCGGATCCAAGCCAGGTGCGCGTCGCCATTCGTTCCTGAGCTCATATCTGTCCTGGGTTAGTCGTCGAAGTCCTCCATACCTATCGTCGTATCTAAGTTCTGGATTCCGAGGCCACCCGACCCACGCGGCAGCTGTAAGTACATCCCACAGCCGCAATGTTCCTCCATTTTAGCTGATGAAGTTCTGGACACGTTCGTAGAGGACCCTGCGCGCATCACGTACTACAGCTCGCGGCGTAGGTGATTGAACGCGTACGTAGAGCAGCTCGCGCACAGGATTAGCAAGTGGAGTGCCGAGAAGTCACTCAACACTGTTCCCGGAACTCCGGCGGGAACGCAGCGCCGCTTGCTCGAGAGCCAATCGTCGATCTCGGGAAGGCGGGCTCCCAAGCTGCTGATTCGAAGCCGGGTACTTACTCCAACTCACTGGATACGCGAGAGGCCGAGAACGCCCTCCGCAACGCCCACTTATCGTGACTGCTGATTTTAGTACTGCTCGTACCTCGAGTACAGGTTACCCAAGTTCTCCTAGACTACTGAGCGGCCTCTGCCTTGCCTATCCAGTGCATTCGTACTCCTATCCGCCTTGCCGTAAGTATGTGTACCCTAGCCCTCTGCGAGGCACAACGTCATCAGAGTTCAGTAGCCTTCTGACCTCTGACGGGAACGTGAAGCGCTCCAGAAGGACCCCCTTGATTCAAAGTTATGCGGCCTCCGACATACTGAACGCTCAGACTCGGTACGATGACCTCGGTCCTCTGCAAGCTCTGAGGCATGCCAGTGAGGATCCGTCCTCAGACGTTCCTGCATCTGACAACTCAATACCGAGCCTAAGTAAGCCACTCCCATCCAGATGCGTCACGACCCGCGTCGACAGCCAAGTCACCGCTAATCTGACTGTGCACCTTCCCAAGCGCCACGAAGCCCCTTCTGCGGTTCGCCACGCCCTCCCGGATCCAGACGTGCCGTACGTCTGCTGCACGCAATGTTCCCATCCCCGCATCCCATAGCTATCGTCGGCAGCCAACGACGTCGCGCCCTCGTCCGTGCGCGTGATTCGCTGACAGGCTCGCGAGGACGGTGTGGGTACGCGCTCTCCGGGCGGCAGGTACGCCCTGCGCCGTGCTATTGTCGGAGGAGGTTTAGAGCCTCCCCGCGCGCGTGCCGCGTACGTGCCGCGGCGGGCTTGGGAGCGGTCGGAGACGGGGGCGCGGGCGGATCTTGCTGGGATGTGGCCCCCGCTCGTCGTTAGCACCCCAGTATGTACGGTGGGGACAGCTGACAGCTGCAACACGCATACCTGCTCGCTACCGCCCAGATGTACATAGGTATGACCTCGACCGAGTATGGCGCTCGGCGTTCCAATGCACATCAGTGTTCATGCTACCGCCGGACGGGATCATTTGGGGATCATCCACCGCGCGCATCCCCGCGCGTCCGCTCTTCGGAATCAAGTGGCCCTGATTGAGCCTGCGATGCGGCGTGTGCGTGTGTTTGTGATTCGGGCGTGGTGCTGACTGGGCAGTGTGGCTAGTAGCGGGGGTGCCTCGAGGCCCTGGAGCTGAGCCTCCTGGGGACCGACGTCTCCCGTGAACGTTTGAACGTTCACCAGCGTTCCGCTACCTTCGCGCCCTGCTACACACCTACTTAGCGTCGAGTGGCGAGTACAAGTGACGGGCGCAGTTGCTACTTGCTGATAGGTGTTGTTCCAGTCTGTTCCTACAGCAATAGCAGTTTCATATCGCGATTGATACATACATCACGGTAGCGAAGCCGTATTCCCGTTCGCTGCCAGTTATTGCCCGACCCGATGCTTGGTCGTGGCATGCGGTGGGTATGGGCTCACACAGCCTGCCAAAGGGTGAATGGAACGTAGAGGGGCCCATCTGCACCGATAACACAGCCCGTCTCGAAGACATACCATGATACAGTAAGACTTCATGCTATGCCCACACATACGCGCCGCTCTCGTTTGTTGCGACGAAACGAAGGGATATCTTGGGTCGCGACTCGGACGGCCCACGTCAGTACTTGGCAGCTTCGAGAAGCACCATATTAGTGCTTGCAAACAGGCTCGTCACGACACCTGATCCAAGTGGTTGTTTCGAAGCTGCGGCTGGTCACATCTGCGTTGCCACACAGGTATTGGGGCCCCAGACTGAGACCGCCCCCTCGATGGGTCGATTGTCTTGTTGGTGGCGTATTAACCCCACAATTGCCGCGTGGCCCACTATAATGAATTGACCTCGCGATCGGAGGCGCGAGGCGCGATTTGATGTCCTGCAATGAAGGCCATCACATTAATCGCTTCACCAACACCAAACAATGCTTGTCACCCCACGCACTCGTGAGCCTAGAGCCCCGCAGGCAGCACTGAGGCTGGTCAACGCGGCGCAAGACAGGGTAGCGATCAGAACGCGGTGCGTACATTGGTCGTGTGAGCACGGACGTGACTGAGTTCCGAGCAGCGCTCCGGGGCGTGCTCGTCTGTGGGGCGCCGGACCACGAGCTCCAGGTGAAGTCGACCTACTTTTATGTACGTAGAGAGCTGAACTGGAAGTTAGCTTCGCCCTAGACCTCGGCAGACCAGCGTCCCGGGGACTAACACTCCCCCTCGGTGATCACTTGAGAAGTGCCCGCCTGCGCAACGCCACCTACGCGAATGGAGGATCTGGTGTCGAAATGCGGGGGTGCGGTCGTGCCTAACGTTAACTGAGGTAGGAACGCGAGCCCATTCCCCCGCATCAGTGTACACACTCGGTTCCAAGCCATCAATGAGTACTCACTTAGATCTGAGTGATGCTATGACGCTGGTTGCGCAGCTTCCTGCGAAGGCAGAAAGTGAAAGTGGAGGTGCGAAAGAGGCGGTCATAGATGGATGGCGCTGATACATGCCTTCCCGCACTGATCATAGAACTTGGGTAGTCACCGTAGTTTCGTTGACCCGTTCGAACGGTTTCTGGGGATGCTTCGCCGTAGTGATACTTGGCGTAACACCATCTAGCATGATGACGTCTGTGGCGTAGAAGGGGACAATCTAGGACAACATGCCGGACGCTGGGTAGTGTCTCTAGCCTCACTGGCAGGAGCGCGCAGCCACAGCCCATCCAAGGCAGGTGTAGCCGCATTGAGCGACTGCGTCATACGCACAGGGTCAGCGCGACATTGATGCGACGCCATCGGCCAAGCAGGAGCCACAACCCTGCTCGAAATAAAATGCTTGACAAATGCCTCCGGCGGACTTCGGCCAGTCGCCGGCAGCCCTCCGAGGCACGCGGGCGCTTGGTGCCCGTCCGCGATCACACGGATCGTTATCTGCCGCCACCTCCAACTCAAGGGCCGATCGGCCGATCGCTGCCAGCGTTTGTCGCGCCTCCGCCCCGAGCACACATCCTCCGGCTGCTCCGTGTCTGAAACGCACGTCCCGAGAGCAGCCGGACGGAGGTATGGTTTGGGTTTCATTGAAAGCCGGACGCGCGACCTGGTGGAGAATTAGAATGTCCCTTGGGGGTAATGACGGGAGAGCAAACGAAACGATCCGGAACACCATGGAGCACGCAATAACCCTCGGGCCTGGCTTGGGCCCTGTTCAGCATCCCGGCGCAGAATTCGGCATGTGGTATACAGGGTCTACAGTAGCCGCGTTCATATTGACTTACCTGGGAAGAGCGAAAAGGTAACTTGGAGCCCTTTCCTGATTGCACGGGCTTTACGATTTGCTTTGCACAATCTTTGAACGGAGGAAGTGCGAACGGACGATGGTGTCAGGCAAATGACACTGAGGGATACACATTACGACAAGTCTCTCACCACACGTTCGTTCATATACATGCTGCCAGACCCTACACCCACTCGCGGTGACGAATGATCTCCCTTCCACAGCAGCGCAGATCCCCCGCATGACCAATTGGCTGACGCTTAGCCTTGGTCGTCTGCGTCCCGCTTGCGCTTCATCTCCCTCGACACCTTGTGCTGGGCCGCCTCGTGCCTCGCGAGTTCGGCGGGCACTTTCGATACCGGGCTCTTCGAAATCTCTGGGGACCGTCGCAGTCAGCCTGTGCACCGCTGACGAGAGAGACATAACGTAAGGCACCGTACCTTGCTTCAGATCGTACCTGCATTCCCCACGGGAGCATAGTTGGTGCGTGATTAATACACGGTCAGATAAGGAGAAACTGAAACAGAGCAATGATCGGACGTACATTACTTCTTCGTCGTCGTTCGACAGGAGGGTGATCGCGGTACCTTGCTTGCCGGCACGACCAGTACGACCTACGACGCGAAGTTCAAGTCAGCGACGACCATTCGAGTGAACCGCAGCGGCGTACCAATACGGTGAACGTATGCCTCGATAGTATTGGCCATTTGGTAGTTGATGACCAAACTGACATCCTGCACATCGATACCACGACCTGCAAGGTCGGTTGCGACGAGAACATCGGAGTCGCCCGTACGCAGTGACTGGAGTGCGGCCTCTCGCTGCTCTTGGTTCTTGCCTGAATGCAACGTCGCAGCACTCCACTGGAGAAGTGAGTGATCAGTATCATTTACAAGATCGCTACTTTGGTGCTTACTCCTGCACGTTGAAGATCCTTCGCAACCATGTCTGCCGTCTTCTTCTGGTTGACGAAGACGATAATAGGTGAGGGATATGTCCCACTGTTGAGGATCTCCAGCACCCGTTGCCTGCGACATATGAAGTCAGCGCTCAGCTGACAAAATGAGCACAGTGTTACCCACTTCTTTTTCTCGTCTCCATTGACAAACTCCACATTTTGCTCGACCGTGTCCACAGCCCTGCCCGCCTCACCAATAGTGATGATTGCTGGCCTTTTCAGGTATTTCTTTGCTAGCCGTTCGACGGGTGGTGGCATCGTTGCACTAAACAGCGTCGTAACGCGGTTGCGCCCCTTCTTGATCATGGTTTCGCCATCGACATCCATATGCTCGCCCTGGTCCTCGCCCTCCATCGTGTCGCTGGGGAGCTTGTCGAGGATGAAGGTGAGATCGACTTCGAAACCGAGGTTGACCATTCTGTCGGCCTCGTCCATGACGATATACCGGCATTGAGAGAGGACGATGACATGTCGCTCAATGACATCCTTCAGACGACCGGGCGTAGCAATGATGATCTCCGCACCAGCACGGAGGTTGAACTGTTGCTCTTCAACCGCACGCTAGAAGGGCAAGGGTGAGCGAGGAGGTTTTGCAAATTCCATACACAGTGACTTACTCCTCCGACGATGGATACACAAGTGAACCCTAGAGGTCCCGCGAACTTCTTCGCCTCCGACTCGATCTGCTGTGCCAGCTCACGCGTCGGCGACATGATAAGGGCATAAGGACCGAGATGTCTGTTCTCGTCGGTGAAGGGCGGCAGGTTGGAGATGAACGCAAGCATGGGGATGACGAAAGCAGCAGTCTTACCGGATCCTAATTGACTGTCAATAAGGCAAATATTCGATGCGCTCACCCAGACGTACCGGTCTCTGCAATGCCAATGATGTCACGATTCTGCAGACCGATGGGAATGGCTTGTCGCTGAATGGGAGATGGTTCTTTGTAACCAATATGCTCAACGATATCCAGAATTTGTGAAGGGATATCGGACTCGGACCATGAACGAATGGGATGCGGGATTGTACCACCTGTCTTGGAACGTCAGCGACAGGAACGCGCGACGGAGATACAACAGCGGACCTCTGGTAGCGATGCTGAAGTCTTCTCGAAAGATACGCCAGTCCCGCTCCTTCATTTCTTCGAGGGGCTTCTCCGACCAGTGCCTCTCGTCCAGGCCGCTCTTGGCCGCCTTTCTTCGTTCAAGAGGGTCAACCAGCTGCATGACGTTCTCATTCCCATTCCGCCTGCTGCCAGAAGGCACGCCTCCACCGTCGTCCATGCCAGCAATGTGCCCACGACCGAACATGATTTGCGCTCCCTGCCGCTGACTACCTACGGCTGCAGGCGTCTCCGCATTGAACGTGTCGTCTTGCTCGTCCCAGTCGAAGACGAACTTGCGGTCGTTCATTTTGCGAATCTTCCGCTTCTTCTTGTCGACGCCGAGGTAGCGGGAGCGGATCGCGTCAATCTCGTTTTCCGTCATGGGCGGAACATACGCCGCGGATGGGGTCGTTAAATCAGTGGTACCGTTGCCAGTCGAGCTTACGGGAGGAGGAGGGGGAGGCATAGATACGTCTCTGTTCGCTGATGGGCCGGTTGGGGGAGCTTTACCTCGTTCTGCACGAGGACCAGTTGGGACGCCTTGATACGAGCCAGAGCGTCTGTCGTCTTGCGGTCGTCGATCCCTGCGGTCATCCCGTCTCCCATATCTCCCATCCACCCCTCTCTCATCTCTTCCCCTGTCCCGCTCATACCTGTCACCATCTGTGAGAGAAAACAGAGGACAGAGTCACTAAAGTTGCGGCGGCGTGATGAGGGACTAGCACTGACATCTGCCATTATCGCCGTACCTGCTCGTCCGCTCCCTCTCGCGGTCTCTGGCCCTGATTTCTTCAGCTTCGCGCTCTAACCGGTCGCGGTCACGCTTAGCCTGCTCATCCCGCTCCTTCTGTTCCCGTATCTCCTGCTCGCGCTTCTCGACCGCGAGCTTTGCGCGCTGCTCCTTAGTCAAGAACCTCGGCTGTATGCGGTGGTCAGCACATTGCTACGACACGACACACGAGACGTACCTTAGAAGATGCTTCCTTCTCCTCCTTCTGCTTCTGCAGCAAGCTCTCAATGGACAGCGGCTGCCCTCGTGTGGCTGCCATGATGAGTGTCAAGGTGCAAGGTAGAAGACTAGAAGTAGTGGACCTGTAGCGCTGAACAGTCCCAGACTCATGGCGGGACCGATCTGTATTCCTATTCGGGAAAGCGTCATCTGCACCGCGACCCCCGCGTCCAAGTTGTCTCGTTCGCGTTCGGTGTACGCGACGGCTGCTTTCCTCGTCTTCTCGGATACTCTTCATCGTATCCCGTTGCTGCGCTGAACGGTCTTAATGCCAGGTATGAACCGCGACGTGGAGGAGTTGCGGATGGATTCACCACGTCCAGAGACTCCGGAGCCAGCTACACGGCAGGGGCGCAGGAATGGCGTTGAGGGGGTCCAGCTGCTGGACGATGACGGTGCTATCTCGGTTCAGGTGCGGATCGTACTAGATTGCGTTGAATACGGCGGTCTGACACGCGGTGATTAATTGACTGCAGCTGGAATTCTGTCTGAAGCACATTTTCGCGAAGTACTGCACCCCACGGCCTCCGCCGCAGAAGTTTGCTGGGATGCTTTCGCCACCTGAGGGAGCATATCTCTCGCCAGAGGGTTTGGATACGTGGGCACGCGATACGAATGGCACGCCGTTCGATGAGGCGACGAAGGAGGAACTGATGGAGTTCCTGGACGTGACGGAAGATGGCGGTCTTACGTGAGTATCTCGTCTCGCTCTCGTTAAGCTGCTATGTGCTCGTTTGCTCGGATGAAACGCATTTGGAGGCCGTATACTTACCCGTGTTTCACAGCTTCAAGGGGTTCATGCAGGTTTACCAGCTACAAACCGAGAACGATGAAGAGGAAACTTGGAGAGACTTGGTGAGCGACGTATTTTTTTTTGCGTATATGAAACTACCTCTCATACATGACCGACTCAGTCTAGTCACGGATTTGATAGAACACTCAGATTAGTGGCTACACGCAGAGAAGACATGGACACGGACGGTCGCAATACTCCGTAAGCCCTCGACTTGATATAATGCGAACAATTCTAATTTGGCGTCATGGTGGTGATACAGAGTGCAAACAAATGGCACCCATTCATCATGAGGGTTGCTGCATGGCATGCAGTCCCAGTGCATCAGCGAAAACAAGGATCCGAGCGACGTCGCCGCCCGTTGCAACCTTGCAATTTGGCTCCCATACGCAACGGGATGACCATGTCCAATGAAACGACACTGATGTCTAATACCCAATGCTCTCGATGACTACCCTGTACAACGACACTCATCCCATGGTGATATCTCGCATGGGCATGGGAATTCAACCACTTACGCTACAGCTCAACACGACGGCCCCATTGCTGACGGGTCGCGCGTTCTTTTCTCTTGCATTTGCATTGTATAGATCGATGTTGTTTCTCCGTACCTGCACACAACAAAAGCACGAACAATTAAACGTTGCCGGATACAGATTAGCTGTCTGTTTTCCGTGTGAGCTTCCAGATCTCCACATCGTCCCAATCCTCCTTGTCCCAGTTCGCTTCGCCCTTTTCCAACGCTTTGACGATTTTCTTGTGTGGGACGCGCTCAGCGGTAAAATCCCAGAGTCTTACGGCATCCGCAAGTGCAAGGTCGATAAGCAACGGGTCTCGTCGCTCTATGGCAAGATATACCGGTGGTGAACGGCAACCATGCTTCGCCGAGAGCGTGGTGAGAGCATGCAGGGTTCGAAAGAGCGGCTGGACTATCTCGGTGGCGTACAACGTGTCGGAGGAGATGATCAGGTCGAACGGTGGCCTGAGTGTCTCGACGAGGTCCGGATGATCCGCCTCTGGGCCCTCCGGCAACCCTATGAACGTGGCGTTGTCCCATACCCATTGATCTGGGGGCACAGTCCAGTCGAGCGCACGGACTTGGACGGCGCCACTGCCCACGGGCAGTTGCGAGGTGTTACGCGCGACGTTGCTTGAGAGCACGGCGGAAATGACATCGGGCAGATCTGTTGCGAGCACGTCCCAGCCCATGGAGCACAAGGCCAGCCTGCAGTCCACATGAGATAGAAGATGAACGACTGCCGGAACAACGCACGCCGACAACCCAATCCCACTCCCGAGTTCGATGGCTCGCAGCCGCCGCCCCGGAGGCGCCTGGCGTCTGAGCGCGTCGGCTAAGAACAAGGAGAGACACTGCGCGCCGAGCCAGAGGGCGGTGCCGTTTGTGAGGCCATTGTCGCGCTGTGCGAGGTAGAAGAGGTGGCCGTGGAAGGGGTAGCGAAGGAGGGCGATGTGCTTTGTGCTGTGTGCAGGGAGGGCGGCCATGTGCAGCGACGTGACGGAGGCAAAAGCCACGAGGCGCGTGTGATACCTATCAGCACTCTCTCCTCCTCCCTCCCGGACCCTGCGTCGGCCTCGTATCCACGTTCTCCCAGCCTCTCCCCTCGCCCTCCTCGCGCTCAGCGCGCTGTATATGACCCATGAAGGCCTTCTTCAACCGCATCGGCCTTACGAAGGACAAGGACAGGGACAGGACCGACGTTCTCAGAGAAAAGATACCCCAGCTCCCCCCGCTGCCCGACTGGCCGCCTCAGCGCTCAACGGCAACGCCTACTACCCTAGACTCCTCTAAACCTCTGCCTGAGCTTTCTGATCGCACGCTCCCACCGCCCCCTCTAGACGAGCACGACCTTTCCACGTCAACCGAGTCCTCAACGAACGCTACGCCGATCGCGACCATCCACTCACTGCCTCCCGCCGATCCTCCACTCGAGGACGTCACGAACATCCCAACCAAGCACGAGTCTGTGAGCTCGTCGAGAACAGCGCGGCAAGAGCCTGACTCTGCGGGACGCAGCTCGCGCAAAACGACCAACGGCAGCATGAGCAATGGCACTACCAGCGACATCCAGAAGAAGGTCGCTTTCCTCTCTCCTCCACCGACACCAGGGCCTGCATTGGGTTCTCTACCGGAGAACGAGTCGTCTACGGGGCCGAGTGGTACACACGCAAAGTCAACGGTGTCGCGTTTCCAGGCTACGCATGCCAAAGACACGCGCGGGTCGACGTCCACGGCTGCGTCCTCAAAGACTGATGTCGCATCAACCGCTCGATCGGCCAGGCAAGCGTCTACACGAACGGCCCCGTCGCCATTTACCGCCAAGAGCTATAACGACGGCGCGTCTATCCACCAGTCGCTGCGGTCAGGGACTCCGTATTCCCAGACGTCAAATGCCAGCAGTCGGATACTGTTGGCGCAGTCATGGAGTGAGGTTGCAGAGGAGGACCTTGTATCAAACATTGGCCAGCGTGAGCGCACGCGGCAGGAGGTGCTCTGGGAGATTGTTGCAAGCGAGGAGCGGTGCGTTTCCATCTCTTCATACCGTCCCGACATCATTCACACATCAAACCTAGCTATGTGAATGAGTTATTAAAGCTGAAAGAAACCTTCATCGATCCCCTCCTTCACCCTTATTCTGCTACCTCACCAATCGCGTCGCCTACACCACTCGACTACGAGGACTACCCACGTTCGGATACCCCTAGGGAATCACTCGAGCACCTCCCCATTGCAGCTCGGTTCCTCTCACCACTCGGTTTCCTGTCTGATTCGCCAACGCCTCAAGGTAATCCTTCCCCTCCACGGAAGGACGATGGTCATCCGACCATCGACGGCGAGTCAATGAACTCAGAAGAGGAAGGAGAGGCGGATGACCGTATGGGTGCAACATACGCTTCTCGGGGGAAGAATGCCTCTGGTATGAGCCAAGCAGCAAAGCACAACCACCCCCAATCGCCGTATAACTCGCGGACAACAGGTGGTAAGTTTGGCACGACCGTGCCCTTCCCCTCGCGCTCGCACCAATCACTCCCACCACCTCCACGCGGTCTGAACACGGGGACAGCCTCGACGCACTCACTGGGGCGGCAGTCGATGATCGGCGACCGGGATCGAGAGTATTCGGCGGAGCCAAGCGCTCATTCTGCCAGGCCTCCGACGACCACCTCCGGAGCTAATGTGTTGCGCAAGTTCAAGCGCAGTCAGAGTGGGGTACCGGAAACCGGGGTCAACGGCGCTGTACCTGCGCGAGAATTGCCGGAGGACCTTCGAAAATGCCTCGAGGTCATCGAAGGCGGTATACTCGATGGGCACATGAAGCTGAGCGAGAGTCTCAGGAAGAGATACGAAGAGCAGTACCCGTTGGTACGGTCACTAGCGGACGTGTTCGTCAGCAACGTGAGTAGCATCCGTGAGGCGAATGGGGTGACTCGTACTTACTGACCACCGTTGCTCTTTGCTTTTAGTCGCACATTCTCCACGGGTATGCGACTTATGTCCTCCACCTCGAGCGGGCACTCGAGCAGGTCGACAACGCTATGTCAACAGCCAGCGCGAGCAAGAAGCCGAAGAAGCAGGATGCGGACCAATGGGTCAAGGTCTGCCAGTGCTTGCAGCGGCTGGAAGTCATCTCGTCCGACAAGGGCGAGACAGGGCTTGCTATCTCCCTCTCCAAGCCCTTCCAACGACTACTCAAGTACCCTCTACTCTTCCAGAATCTGCTGTATCACACAGACCCGAGTACGTTCGAGTACGAGAGTACGCTTGGGATGGTAGCAGAGGTGGAGATGATCGTTCGCAGTATTGAGGACGAGAAGATCCAGAAGGAGGAGCGAGACAAGACAAGGGACGTCTTCGCGCGCATTGAGGGCTTGGACAAGGTCAAGCAGCTCATGGTGCCGAAGCCGTCGCGAGTACTCATGGAGGAAAGAGTTGTCGGCGGTCTCAAACCTGGGACTGATGCAACCATCAAACTATCTGCACCCCCGCCGACGACCGCAAAGGGCGTCAAGGGCAAAACGTCATTCAGACGTTTAAGCGATGTCTTGCAACCAGGAAGTGGAGGCGTTGGAGGGAAGAAGGATCAGTGGCTTGTCGTGTTCAACGACGTCGTACTCCGGTGTCAACGCACGGGGACGACCTCCTTGCCATTGGGGGCTTCCACGAATTCGAGGACGACTTCGCTGCCCGAGTTCCAGGGCAAGGCGAAGTACGCCACGACGGGACGGCGGAACGTACATACGAAGCCTCGTAATCTGTACAAGTTCCTCAAGGTCAGTGACCGTTGGAACATACTGTCTACGAATGCTTGGGTTGTTGACATCTTGTCTTGTGACTGCTGACAGATCGAGACTTGGGCAATAGGAGACGTCGTGCAGCCGAGAGAAGGTGTTGTTTCGATGGAGGAGTGAGTTTATCGCAATCTATCCCTACTCTGGTGCTAAATGACTATGCAGTGTCGCGCGCTCTCGCACACAAGTACACTCAGGCGTACAGCCTCGCCTCGTACCGATGCCTGATGACGACGAGGATGCAGCTAACGACTCCGACGACTCTGACCGGAAGAGCAAGATGAGTTTCTCCTACTGGGGAGCCGACAAGGTCACCGTCCAGAAGCCCATCAAGCCGCGGCAACTAGCAGCCAATATTGCACGGCGAGGGGCTGCTGGGTCACCGACTGCATATGGCCGGGAGTCATCGGCGAATGCCAAGTTTGGTACACGCTTGATATCCGCAGACTCGCCTAGCGGCGGTGCACGTCCAGCGAGTCGCAGGACGCAAGTTACACCCTCTGGAGTCGGCGGCAGCCCCATTCTGACGAGGACCACACCGTCAGGGCAACTGTTACGAAGGCCACTGTCACAGGCCATCGTCCAGCTTGGGACGGCAGCACGCGTGCGCCGGCCACTACGCCTACGCAGAAGCGTCCTCGAAACACGTCCAGACAAGTGCTGCCACGCGGACAACGACGACCGCTACTGCGCCGAAGCAGCTTTCTTCGCCCGCCCCGTCGGAGGATTCTGGTGTAGGCTTCTACCGCCAGATCATTGCACAGAACCCTTCTCTCAATGCTTGAACGCTTAGATGCTCATGGACTTATCTCGCTCTTGACGGCTCCTTCACGTTCATCATGTCTTTTAAGGATAACATATACGACCAACTCTGCCACCATCGCTATATGACAGACGCGCATGTCTTCCCTCGATGTCCAATATGCTCTGTTTTTCTGTCTCATTTCCCCATTTTCTCGCTGCGTTCTTCGTCATTGTCCCATTGTCATCGAGTACCCCCCAGTGGATGATACCGTATCACTCATTATTCAGTCATGCAATTTCCCCTCCGATATAATAGTCAGGCATCGGTTCCGAACCCTCGTCGTGCTGCTCTCGCCTCATTTGCCTCCGGGTACCCACCGTCTCTTCCCTCGCTGCGCATCCTTTCTCGTCCCAGGACCATCGCCAGGGCGTCCGTCGACATGCAGACACTTCAACTTCGCCGTCCTATTTCACTATCCATTATCACCTAGATCTTGGTCTATCTATAATGTATTACAACTAGGTATGCGATCGCGCCTTTTAGTATAGCCCGCTCAACTCGAAGTCTCTTCGGACGCATCGTACGCTGCCTGGTGTATGCTCACGCTCCGCCCGCTCGGATCCGCCGCGCAGCCCCAGTCGCCGCGCGGGACCCATCTGTGCGCGCACCGGTCAGTCCATCATATCTTGCACGGCTTCACGTAAGATGAGAGAAGCCCATGAGCGACACGCACCTCACTGCCGTCTTCGCCGCTGCCTCCAGGGGGTACAGTCCTGCCGAATGAACGACGTTAGCTGCGAGTCCAGACGACCGCACGGGGAGGGAGGGGGCGAGCCAAGCTATAAGGGGGCACGCTGACTCACCGTCGAAGATTTCGCGGATCCAGTACGCCTCCTTCGTGTCTGGCGTGGACACCGGCCAGCGCTCTGCCCGCTTCGCGAACGCCTCATCAGAAACGACGGCGGCTGCGTGGTCTTTCATGCTGTGTGTGCGAGGCGAGGTGAGCTAGGAGGAGAGGACGGAGGGGAGGGGAGGCGTGGACGTACCCGTCGATCCACGAGTATCCCACACCGTCGGAGAACTGCTCCTTCTGGCGCCAGAGGATGGACCGTGGTAGGTAGGGCTAGCGCGGAACGAGCTCTGTTAGCGGCGGCGGTTGCATAACGTAGCGCAGACTACCGACCTTGCCGTCTGGCGCGCAGTCGAAGGCTTTCCGGAGAATGTACTGGGTAGTAATGAGGTTAGGGCGGCTGCGCAGGCGGAACGGAACTGAGTTGTACATTACCTTCTCCATACGCGGGCAACCATCCTCGTCGACCTTCTGTGCCGCACCTTTGCTAAACATCTTTTCCTTCGGATCAATGTTCATTACGACGTCCAAGAACTCCTTGTCCAGGAAGGGCACGCGTGCCTCAAGACCCCATGCCATCGTTGACCTGCAGACGCATGAGTATCTCGCGTGCACGTTGGATCAGTAGACAGTCTCACTTGTTGGCCCGCAGACAGTCAGAAGTGTGCAGGTTCTTCACCCGCCGCACGCACTCCTGGTGGAGGGACGGCGCATCCGGCGCCGCATGGAAATACAGATAACCTTCACGCCTCTTCAGCTCAAAGACCACGTACATTCGACAGTCCCTGGAAATACGCACCGGCGAAAATCTCGTCGCTGCCCTCACCACTGAGCACCATCTTCACGCCCATGGCTTTGATTTTGCGGCTGAGGAGGTACATCGGCGTGCTCGCGCGCACCGTCGTGACGTCGAACGTCTCGAGGTGGTAGATCACGTCCGGGATCGCGTCGAGGCCCTCCTGGACAGTGAACACGTACTCGTGGTGCACCGTGCCGAGGTAGCTCGCCGCCTTGCGCGCGGCGAGGAGGTCGGGCGAGTTCTCGAGCCCGATGGAGAACGAATGAAGCTGGGGCCAGGAGGCGATCGTCGCTGTATACGGACACGCTCGTGAGACACAAATATTTTCAGTGCGCTCTGTGAAAGGTATGCGCACCGTACTCTGTGACAGTTCCGTTGCCTAGCGTCGGCGACTTGGGCGTAGACGGGCCGCTCGCGCCTCGGCGAGCTTCTGTTTCCGCGCCTCGACCTGCGCCTGCGCGACCTTGTCCGTCTCCCGCGCCGCGATCGCCGCAATCAAGCTGCTGTCCAAGCCTCCGCTGAGCAGCACGCCGTACGGGACCTCGCTCATGAGGCGCTTGCGCACGGCCTCCTCGAGCGACTCCCGGAGCAGGGTCAGGTCCGCCTCCGCGGCGGGGACGACGGCGTCTGCACCCTCGCCGTCGCCGTCCCACCAGGACGGCTGGAAGTAGCGCGTGGTGGAGTCGTCCGCGGAGTCGTAGACATGGCCGGGCGGGAAGGAGATGATGTCGTCGCACTCGTCGACGAGGGCCTTGAGCTCGGACGCGAAGTAGACCGCGCCGGGGCGCGCGGAGGAGCGCCCCTGGTAGAGCGTCGTGATCCCGATCGGGTCGCGCGCGGCGATGACGCGCGGCGGGGTGACGGACTCGTCGAGGAGGACGAAGGAGAACATGCCGTCGAGGAGGTTGCAGAGGTCCTTGCCGTGCTGCATGTACTGTGCGCGCAGAGTCAGCGTGAGGCGCGCGGGGGTGGGGAGGGACGTACGAGCGGGATGATGACCTCGCAGTCGGAGTGCGTCTTGAAGGTGTAGTGCTCCTTGAGGGAGGCCCTCAGCTTGACATGGTTGTAGATCTCGCCGTTGACCGCGAGGACGACCTTCCGCTGGTGCTCACGATCGGCTGTGCGCCCGTGTCTGCGTGAAGACATCACCTCAGTGTGGTCCACGCGCAAGATAGAGCGGAGATGGACGCACCGACACCGACGATGGCAAGTCGCTCGTGGGCGAGGATGGTCTGCTTGCCGCTGTAGCAGCCTGACCAGTCGGGGCCTCTGTGGCGGATCTTCTTCGCGCACGCGATGAGACGCGGTCTGTGTGCGACGGGGTTGTCGATGCCGTGAGCCGCGACGATTCCACACATCGTGTGTGGGATGCCTGGTGGTGCGGGTTAGTGGTGAGCAGCGAGAGAGGCAGCGGGGGTAGTCGTGGGCTGGCAGAGAGTTAAAAAGGCGGAATGCTGCTTGGCCATTTGGTGACTCGGTCGATCGTGCAGAGGTCCTTGACTCCTCCGGCTGCAGCAGATTAGATAGCCGGCGTCTAGATCCTTCCACGCGCCCATCATTCAATTTCCCCGTCAAATTCACTGGCCACGCCGACTGGCGACCAGCCGTCCTCTCGTCTATTCACTCGCTCGTGCGACGGTCCGGATGAGGGCGGCTCATGCATCTACGAGTGTGATGGTACGCTTACTCCATGAAATTGCTAACTACAGTTGTACATGCCAATCTGGCTGTTGAAGCCAGAGTTCCGTCGACAGACACAGTGGGCACCTCCGACCATGGCCTTCGTCAAATCGCGGTCTGCCGATATCCCCCGCCGGCGTCGCTCATCCCCACAAGTGTGCAGCCTGGTCGTTGCCAAAGTAGCGGTCGCCCTTGACCTCGTGCCTCGCAATGGCTTCGTTGATCTCCGCAAGGTCCGCCTCCGTCAACTCGACGTCGCCCCC
>NW_025955628.1:0-17720 GCF_022376445.1 Fomitopsis serialis
CACCGACACCTGCTCAACCAGCGAACACACCTCCGAGCCAACCCACCAGCGCTCCTGCAGATCATCGTCCAGCCACACAGGTGGACCCCCAAGAGCTGACGTGCCGGCACCGACACCCACCACTAATCCGTCCGCCGCTGATGCCAGCCAGTCGCTAACAGCGAGGGATGCCGCGGCACAGGCAACATTACGCAGGCTGGGACTCTCACCTCGTAATACGACCGCATTTGATGCGACACCGTCGCATGCCTCCACATCCGCGGCGGGCGCTACACCGACTGTGCCTGCGGCGGGTGCTCCATCTGGTCAAGGCGAGGGCTCGAGGCGCGATTCCAACCAGCCTATCGATGGCCGCCGGGATGTGGTACCCTCCTTGATCCCGCTCTACGATCTCTTCTCGCGTCCACCCCCTCACCCAGCGGCGTATATGTCATATGGCAACCAGCACGCCCTTCGCGTCCCGTTACAAGCCCACTCGCAGTTAGCTAATGCGCGAGCATCATCGCATCAGGGCGACTTACGGCCCGCGCGCTCCTCGGGCTCGACGGCGTCTGCGCACACGCCGCTTGCGCAGCTCCCAGCGACGCTTACGGACGAACAGCTCGCGCGGCTCGACCGCGTTACGCGCGAGGCTATCGACGAACGCTTGCGTGTCCTGGAGGGGGTCTCGGGCGCCGTGCATCGGTGTATCGAAGAGCTGACACGCGTCCGGAGTGTCTTACCTGCGGCTGGACACGCCGGACCTGCGAGCGCGAGCGGACAGACGCAAACACGGGAGCGCCCGGCTGGCCCGACGAGTGAAGCAACACCGGGTGAAGGCTCTGCATTCCTTGGGCGACAGGCTGACGCGGTCGCGGGTACGCCGAACGGTGCGGCGTCGGCGCCTGCGGTCGGACCCGCCCAAACACCAGCGCCTGCAGGCTCGGAATCGAGCACATAGTTGTGGCGGTCAGCGTTTCCCCTGGCATAGTGATCCGTTCCATGTAGCATTCCGGACTGTCTCAATCCACTGTCGATCTGTTGTGTTTCGTGTTTGTGTCAGAGGAGGGTTTCATTCTACGCACGCATCGTGTACGATACTCAGGAATATAAATATGTGCACATTCGGAGACACGGCTCATGCGGATGTGGATGTCTTGGCCGAGGTCAATAGCGCTTCTGCCCTGCTACTAGCAAAAGCCCCGTCAACATTTGAGCTGTCCACCTTGGTATACAACCGCGCGAGCAATAGTCCCTTAGCCTTCTTCGCATTCGGCTCCGAGACCAACTCTGGGTATTCGTTCAAAGTGTCCTGGATTGCCTTGTCGATGTCGGCTTCCGACAGCAGTGGTGGAAGCAGTGCCTGAAGAAGTTCTGCTTCCTGCTTTTCTTTGGCAGCCAAGTCCGCCCTTGACGCCTTTTCGTACTGGCCGGCGGAATCCAACTGTAGCGTGATGAGAGGATAATTCATGACGGCAGTAAGAGTTCATCAGGATTTACCCTTCGTTTGAGTCCCTGCCTCATGAGTCCTACGATGACGGCAGAGGAGGCGGGACCCTTGTGTTTGGGGGCCTTGTCCGCTGCATACACCTCCGATAATACGGACTGACATGGAATCATGATAAGCTCGAGTTGCAGTCTTGATGTCTGCCACTTACGCGAAGAAGCGTTGACTTCACAGAGTCCTTAGCCTTTCCTACGTGTCAGGACAGAGTAGGACGTGCAGAGACGTCCGCATCACCTTCATGGCTGCTTTTAGCTCAGACATAAGCTGTGCACGCATTCCTGATACAGAAGATGAGATAGTCATTAGCTGACTCCTGCTCTGCACTCAAAACTCACCTTCCCCCTCGCTTGTTGTCCCCATGAACCGGCTATTCGACACCACGACAGGTCTCCGTAGGGCATTTCGGAGGACCAGTCTTCGAGCAATTGACAATGCCGACATGTTTTCACAGAACCAGCAAGAAGGCGAGAGATACGATGAAGTTATACGACTAAACGTTGCACGCAGACACGCTCTGTGGGTGCCGCGACGGTCGAGACACTTAGGCTCGTGACCAGCGTTTCGAACTCCGATGAGCGTTCGAAGAACGGCTGGTACAACTGGGCGCGCGCTTAGGGGGGTCCCGTATATGGTAAGTTGTGAGTTGGAACTTAGAGAAATCGCGCGCATCGTCTTTGGGAGCGCGAGGACGACCTCTGGTACTTGAGAGCTTTACTCTGGGCTTTTTCTTTGGCGACAATTCATGTTTTCTGTGTCTCTTCAATGTTACTCCATACAACCAGTCAAGATCGTGTAAGCTAGCATGTACAGTATACAAATCGAGTCGCATTCGCTCCTTATACCAACCTCGAGTGATCTATGTACCCTCGCCAGACCTACGGATGCGATCCGACCCCGCGGACATCCAGTTGAAGGAACCCAGAAGGAGTCGTACGATTGAGACCCCGTCATGTCAGCACTGTGTCCCGAGGCTCCCACAAAGCGACGGCCGTCCAAGTCACCCGCGCGTCCTACCGCCGGTTGAGCGCGGTCGTGCTGAACAGAGACCTCGCGGTCGACGATCGTTACCTGACCCGATGTGGATGGTGTGGTAGTAGTGGAGGTACATGGAGGGCCCGTAGGTGCGTGATGATCGCCGAGCGCGAGAGGAGGAGAGCTGGAGGTCTCGACTGGGACTGCCGGCGATGCGGTCGACGCAGTTGGGGCAGTCGTCTTACGCATCCGCTTGGTCGGTCGTGGCGCGATCCTGCTGCCGTCTGAATGCGTGGTGTCTGCAGATGGCGCGTCGAGGTCGTCACCAGAAGCGCGCTTCTGCGCAGATGAGGGCGTAGAGGTCGAGCCACTCGCTACGGACGCAAGCTGGGGCTCGACTGCATGGACGGCGGAGTCGTCTGTTGACGTGTTTCCTGCGCATGTAGATCGTGTGGCTGGCGGCATCGTCGCTGCAGGTGAGGATAGCGATGTTGTCGCCTGCCCTGCCTTGGACTTCTTCGGCGGCGGCGTGAACACAACGTCGAGCGACTCCATGTGAGACATTAGCTCCGTCCCGTACTTGTCCCACCAGATCCAGGTCGACTTGAGGATCGCCGTGAGGCTCTCGCGCGGCAGAGAGCCCGCGGATGCCAGCCGTTCAACTGTTGCATCGTCCAAAATGGCCGTCGAGTCGTACTGTGCCTTCGCATGGTCGCGAGTGAAGACGCTGTCTCGCCATTCGTACAGGCTGAGCTGTGTCTTGACATCGGGCAGGCCTCGAGGCATTCTTCCAGCCTTTGCAGCCTTCGTCGTGGCAGTCGGACGTGTGCGATTGAATAAAGTCGTGTTGCATATGTCGCAGCAAGGACCCGAGGCAGCTGGACACATTTATGTGAGCTGAAGGACTGGGCCACGGACACTACTCACCTTTGTACGGGCTCTCGAAAACCTCGGCCCAGACACGCCGTCTGCAGTGGGTACTCTGCACAAACGTGTGCAGGCCTTCGTCAAGAGACTCGGGATCGAGCGGAGGCTGTTTGCCTTGTGGGGGTGCGTCCTTCCTAGACGAGCCACCTCGGTTCACACCGTGCAAGTCCGCGTAATCCTTGCCGGCTTTGACTTGTGGGCCAGTTTTGCGCTTGCGTCCGCGTACCGCCGAGGTCTTTCCCTTCTTGTTTGCATTGTTGACCGCTGACTCGTCAGTACTCTGCGACGCTAATAGGTCTGCAGAGTAGGCAGTGCGCTCGACAATCAGGACGGCGAGGCCGTCCCGCCCTCGCCCCCTTGCAGCGCGACCTGCACGCTGGACAAAATTTGAGAATGTTACCGGGAGCTTCCACTGCACGACAACGTCAATGTCGGGGATGTCGCAGCCCTGTGGCAACCACGTAAGACTCCGAGACAGACTTCTCATTGATGGATCATAACTCACCATGCCTGCAGCCTCGGTGCAGATCATAATCCGAATGGAACCCTCACGGAATGCGGCCATTGCGGCTGTGCGGTATTCAGGTGAGAGTGTCGCATTGAACGGCCGGATGATATCTGCTGACAAGGTGGTGTCGGGGTCTGCGGACGTATGGCTCCGGACCTCCTTGACGAGGTAGTCGATAATCTCCGTGCCCGTATTGATGTTGTCCACGTAGATCCATGTTTTCGGTACATCAGTTGCTTGTTTGGCTGACTGCGGGATGACGAATTCAAGGTCCCGGTAGGTGTTCAGAGGGTGTTCGGCAGCACGGACAACGAGGGCAACGTTCGAGCGATCATTGCCCATGTTGATGAAGCGACTACCTCCTTTTGGGAAGTGGAGCTTACTTTGAATGTCTCTGCGGACACGTCCAGTAAGGGTTGCAGTGACAGCGATGACAGGTGTTCTGCGTGGCAAGAATGCACGGATGACACCCAGTGACGCGTACTTCTTCCGAAAATCAGCTCCCCAATGGGACACACAGTGCGCTTCATCGACGACAAGCGAGATAATGTTGCGTGTGAACTTCGAGTTCCGGAGGATACGGTTGATGAAGGTACGTGACTGCAACATCTCCGGCGATGCGAGGATAATTTGGTACTTCATAGCAAGGATGTCCTGAGTGGTGGTGAGTTGATACTTCGTCAAAATGGCTGTGAACGAAACACTCACCTTCACCACAGCAGGCGAGCAGGATCCGTGTTGGCTACTGACAGCTACAGCATTGAGACCGAATTGGTCTTTGAACGTTGTCACCTGTCCAATTTTCAGTGACATGGAAGCTCCGAGCCTCGGACGTCAACATACCATCTCGTCCTCCAGAGCGAGAAGCGGTGACACCATAATGGTAACCTTCGGTTGCCCATCGGGCCAGAGGTGCGCACCCGCGGCTATGGCAGTCTTCCCTGATCCTGTCGCAGCCTGTATGATCGTGTCGACTCCCTCAAGCTGTGCACGAACACCTTCAACTTGGAAAGCTCGAGGCTTCCAGTGGTAACTTTTCTCCATGAGCTCTGACAGTTTGCTCACTTCGTCTTCTGTCAGGGGTCGACGCTGCCGTCCTGTGACAGGCTTTCCCCCACGCTTCGCCCAGCCACGTCGATTAGGGTCTTTGTGTCGAGGGAGCATGCTTCTCGTTCGATGAGTAGTTAGACAGGCGAAGTAGCGAGTTGTAGGGCTGGCAGTGATGGTTGGAATGTTCAAGTCGAGACGCGCAAAGTGTGGCCACAATATCAGCCTTTTTATTTGCCACTCATTGCTACAACATACTACTCTGTACATTGCTCCTCCGAGTCCATTCTCGCAACTCCGTGAACATATGCCTGGCCCACCAATGGGTGATCTCCCTCTGGCTCTCCGGGGCCTCATCTCGATGTCGCCGCTACCCCCATCATCGCCTCCAGCTCGAAGTTCACCGCTTCCGAACCCAACTTACGAGTCCGAGTCTACCGTGGCTGACTCGCCAGTCCTCCCGACTGCTACACCTTCTGTTCGCCGTGATTCTGCGGCGGGTGACAATCCAAGGACCCCTGAACAGCGAAACATTGGAGCCCTGGCCGCGCCCGAGCTGCAAGTTCCTGCGTTTCCGTTTCGCCTGCCCAGCGGTCAGCCGCAGACGCCTCCGCCGCATTCGCGCACTCACCAAAATGACCCCGATGACTCTCATCATCTGAGCAGTGATGGTCTAATCCGTTCGACGCCTGTCATAGGCAGTTCAGCCACACGCCGTAGGATCGCTCGCTCAAAAGGTCAGAAGAAACGTAAGCAAACACTTCAAGATCAGCGCAAAGAAAGAGCAGCCAATGCAGCTTACCATTCGGCCGTGCTCGGAGAGAGCATCCACAGTGCAGCTGTTGGTCCAAGTACCACAGTGATTGGTGGGGATTCTGATGGCGAACTGGACAACTTCGATCCCAATCAGATCTGCGTGTCTCGCGAGGACCACCTTGCTTTGGTACTCACCTACCTCCGAAGGCAGGATGTCACCTGGGGAGATCTCGTTCTCTATGTCTCCGACCCTGCTTCGAAGAAGGGTGACGAGCGGTTTGATGGCATGTTCGCGATCCCCGGACGAGTCGAGGCGGTCTTGAATCACTGGACATCCTCGCAGAATAGCCCCACGGCTCGCAGTGCGATCCATGCATGGATCCTCGACTACGTGAAACGACACATTGCTCACGAGGGTCACCAGGCGACGCGAGATGGCCTACTTCAGTCACGGAAGATGGTGGTTGACGAGGCATTCGCGTTGCAGTTCAGCTTGACGGGGCTATATGATCGCCTGCGTGCGCTCTGCCCGACAATGGCTGGAATGCTCCGGGAGTTCTCAATGACAACCCGGCAGATGAAGACGCTTACCGTGAAATCGGAGCGACGGAATGAGCAGGTTCGTCCCAATGTAACTGTCCTTCTGGCACATCATTGATTCCAGATGCCCCTTCAGCGTGTTGGTGCTGCATTGATGAGCCTCTTGGGCGAGCGAAGCCAGAATAATAGCTATGCAAAGCACGTTGTCGGGCTGTATCTGTACGCATCTGGTGCACAGCGCCAGACAATCAGTGTCCTTTCGCATATAGGACTATGCAGTAGCTATACCAGCATTGCTGGGACCTCCTCCACCATCCGTAATCCTCCAAACACTTCTACCGACCCTGGGGACCTTGATGGTGTCGACGACGGTGTCCCAGAGCCAGCCATGCATGCACAGAATGGAGACGCACCAAATCATATACACGGTGGCAATGCACCTCAGGAGACCTTGGCTCAGTCCTTGGAATCAGACGACGACTTGAGTGGCATTGACGAAAACGAGCCCGACGAAGGAGGTGGTCGTGCATCAATACCTCCCTCTGAACGACGCGCAGGTCTCCTTCGGCGTTTATCCGAAGCATGTCGCAGTAGCGCGCGAGCGCAGGTCCGCATCCACGAACTCGGACACGTCTACGATAATATCAATTGGGTTCTCAATGCTGCTGAGCAGACCATGGGTCACAAGAGCTCCATGGAAAGCGGGACATGCGCCACCGTTTTTCCTCTATTCGAGGCACCACCAGCCGACATGAAGACTTCTGACTTCATGAACACGTTTGCAAACGCGCCACCGCTCTCTCGTGAAGACATACTCCTTAATCCTACTGAAATCAACCAACTCGACTCGTTTCTTGAACACACGCTGCTGCGGATCATTGTCTCGCACGGTGGGGACGGATTTGCGCGGTTCTCTGAGGAGGTCGACGACCTGCAACCGAAGACAGTCGACTGCATCCCTCTCCACGAGACGGACGTGTACCCACTTCGTGCAATGAACATCGAGGAAGCGACGGTGAAGGGCAATGCCGAGGTCTTGCAGGCCATCTTTTCTGAGCTGGGACACGACATCAGCACGCCGGCCTTCACGGACACTGTCAAAGTGGTGTTCGGCGACCAGCTATCCGTTGCTCGTGTGCGAGCTGTCATCAACAATCGTGCGGGCCATGATTCATTCGCCAACTCATACCTTTTCACTGCCTTTGCTCCGGGCTTCTTCCATTACCAGATGGCCGCTGCTCATGGATTACTCGAGACTCACTGGGGAAGCCCTAGCCTTGGTCTTCATGATCCGGCCTCGCTCGTCTGGCACAACACAGTCTTGGATCGTAAGCCATTCATCCTCAGCAATCGCCCGCCATATCGAGTCGGACGCGATCTCATTTTCCATTCACTATACGGCCGCATTATCCACTGCTTAGAGCTTGTCTCTGCGTGTGACGACCTCGAAGAATACTCGTATGCTGTCACTCTCGACGACCTGAAGCAACATGCCCGAGAGATTATGCACCGGTTTGTCAACCCAGCCGCCATCTCGACACTGCGCAGTGCGCGCGCACGCGAAGCCCTTCACAATTCCCTCGCCTCCGAGTCGGGTCTAGGATCGGAGTCGACACCGCAGCTTACACAAGGCGACATGGTGTACGAGAATGCGTGCCTCTTCCTCCGTGATGCACTCATCCTACGCGAAATGAACGACTCGATCAAGGCCGGCGACTCTGGCCGGCTTGTCATCATTCTGAAGGTTTTGGCACTGAGCTACCGAGGGAGTGGACGAACTAAGTACGCACAGGAGCTTCTGTTCCTAATACACAATCTTACTCATGTATGGCCGAAGCCATTGAAGTACGTCATTGTGTCCTTCCGATCTTACGAAATCCTATTATAATTGACAATGACAACACGAACAGGGAGATCATCATGAAGAATTGGCTTGTCAACACTACGGGCAAGGCAAATCACTGGCTACCTGTCGACCTACTGCAAGAACATAACAACCTGTGGACAAAGGTCAGCTGCATGCACCGACTGCAAATCGACTGGAATGGACACTCACTGCTCCGAATGTACAGACAATATACAGCGCGCAGGGCAGCGGCGCATCCTGGGATTGGCTCGAGATGATCTCGCCGTGCATCAATGTTCTCCGACATCTGGTGACAAATATGAATGATGCCCTGGGTTCGAGGCAAGGGACGAAGCACGCCGCACCTAACATCGCCCGGGACATCGAAGCCCTTCGACACTCATTGGCAGAGGCTCGCGTGTACGAGATTCAGCCCGGCCGAGTCATCGAAGGAGATAAGGGGAGTATACCTAACGTGGTTTCTGCTGGTCTCTTACAGCTGGCAGGACCACTGGCCGAGTACAACAAGTCATTTCGGTTGCTCAAAGACCGCCGCCGTCGCACCGAACCACTGATCAGTGTGAAGGCTCCCACAACCACGACTGCGACCATAGCAACACAAAGCGAAGGGCCAGATGGCCCTGCTCGTGTTTCGATAGCCTCTGCATCACAAACCGTGGGCAGTAGCCCCGCAGAGGCGCAGGTCGCAGACGAAACCGCATTCGAAGGCGATGATTCGGAGGGCATGGATGAACTCGAACTGGTTGCAGAATGGCTGCAGCCGCAGCAATTTTTCTCGTTAGATAATGAGGAGGACGTAGATATATTTTCTGACTAGTAGTACAGAGGGCAATTGCGCCGTGCAACATCGACTAAGAGTCGTCCGCCGCATCCACCAAGCGATCGTCTCGTTCCTCTGAGAGCGCGTTGCGCAATTTCTCTAAGTCCCGGTTCACACGGGGTACCAAATCGGGGACCCCCCTAAGCGCGCGCCCAGTTGGCCCAGTCCGTAGGGTGACTGCTCGCCTTTTCAATCTCCGCCCTCTCAAGGCGAGCACGTGAACCCTTCCGGAACTGGTATCGAGTCTAGAGACACTCGTCGCTCGAATTCAAGCTGCCACCTCTGCGCGATCATGTGACTGGGATGTGGTGGCGCGCGCCGCGCTCATTGCTCAACCTGACCCTACTCCATAGTTTGACGCTGTTCCAATCTCACCCACTGCGATTTTTTCATACTCATTCACCGTAACACTATGGTCGTCAAACCTGACAGAGGGAAGAACTGGGAATCACTGTGCGCGAACCGCTTGATCTGTATGATTTGGGCTCCAATCCTAGTACCTCTTACGCTCACCGTTTCAGATTGGTCACCATCAGGTTAGTTTGCCATCTAAGTTCAGCAAAATCCGAGATCGTCTTACTGTAAAAGTGATGCATTGAAGGAATACTACACAAGATCTGCTCAACTGGGCCGCCCTTACACCGAGCGTCCTATTTGACTCATAGCCATATGTCCTTAGGCTCTGGCGACAGCGTGCATCCCCTTCTGCTGCCAACACCACGTCGCATATCACCGTGTTAGACGCGTGTATGGTCGGTTTAACGCTGTATGCGCCTCATTCATATCAGATGGGCATATATAGCCACTGAATCGAGGGCCACACACGGCGAGCTCCGGGAACATTCTAGCGTCTCGACGATGACAATGGCCTTCGCGATGTCGCTATCGGACTGAGCAACGCGAAGTAGACCTTGGTAACGTTCCTTCCTTGACGTTTTCGTTAGTAGCCCTGACGCGGGCGCCATTATAGTTCGTTGAATCGAGTTAGCCAGCTGTTCCAGAGAACAAACCTCGCCGGCGTTCAAACACGTAAGTTCGTTCTTTAGTGGAGGTCTGGCCGCATCTAACAAATATAAGGGTCGCCGCCTCGACTCGGACGCACGGCGGAAGCTCCATTTAGGCCGTGGGCTTCGCCTTCGCTGTAGACACGTTCAGTGGTAAGATTGGTACTGGATGCGTTTCCGTAAGGATTTAGATGCGGTTTGATGGCTCTAAACCTCTAATGAGCTGGAAGAAGCGCCCGTGAGGCCCGCCGTAAACAGGTTGAGCATGAATATCCTGAAGTCCGATAACTGCAATAGGAAAGGCGGCCGTGATGCCGGCAGCGGCGTTGGGATCAAGATAACGGGAAATATATTTTGCTGCAGGCGCGCAAATGTCTAGCTCTGAAACGTCGTGAACGCTGCTCTAACCACGACGATCAAGCAAGGGGGTTCGGACCCCCTTGCTTGATGCGACATCTAGAGTCGATTGTAGGAGGTGGTAGGAGGCTTCACTGTGTGTCGGCATTTGCCGGATTACCTTTTCCGGTGTTGCTGGGTGTTGGATCGTGGCAGAGACTGCGTACTGTGCTTCGTTTTTTGTATGCGCGTCACAATTGAAAAATGTCTGATATGGTGAGTGATCACTACAGTTGGTTCATCCTCTGGGTAGCAAGCCGAGGGAAGACCTACACAGGCCTGACCTCACGATATACGCACTACACCGAGTAGTATCAATGTGGCATAACACTACCTAGTTTGCCTTTGCTAAGTATGTACTTGAACACAAAGTGAATGTGAGTAGCTGTCAAATGCCTTGATACACGAAGAGCACCACATTGACCTTGCTCGAATATATTATAAAGTGTTCTTGCCCGCTCGCGCTCTTGGTAGCTCGCACCCGCCCGTCCGCTCTCACCTAGACGGCTGCCACCACACGCCCGCCCGTCTGCCCTTGCCCTCTGGCTACTTAGCTCGCCTGCCTGCTCACTCGCCCACTCGTTTGATGGCCCGGCCAGCCGGCCTCGCCTCCTCGCCCGCTTGCCCTCGCGCTCTCGCTTATGTACCGCCCGCTTGCCCGCCCACACGCTCGCCCTCCCTCTCGCCCTCGGCCCGCCTCACCCTCTCTCGCCCGTGATCTCATCCACCCGCTTGGCCGGCCGCCCACCTGTTCACCAATTCGCCCACGCGATTGGCCACTTGCCCGCGCACCTGCTCGCTCGGGCTCATGCTCTCCTACTTGCCCGTGGACCCGCGCACCTGCCTTCACGCGTGCGGAGCCCGTGCCCTCGCTGGCGGGTGTGCACTTGGGCAGGTAAGGTTACAGGTCGAGCTTCCTAGCCCGGTCTCCGGCAGAGTGGAAACAGCTTTTCGCCCCTGCCACCGATCCCACCACAAGTCATGCAACAGGCGCTCAAAACCTATAGTAATGCTCACGGTGTTAGGGCTCTTGAACAGGGCCTGAAGGCCTGACGGACTCAGGCCTTCCGGGAGGCGTATAAGGGGGAGCTGGATCGCGATCCGCACTTGTTCACGCGTCGTAGCCTGAGAGTAGCCGCCCAGTAGATTACGGAAGTCCATATTCATGCTTGCACGTACCGCGTACTTCGAATGGACGCTCACGGTGACTCAGGGTCTTTCACTTTCATCTGCACGTTCGCCTCCTCTCTCTCGCGCGTCCTCCGCCCATGCCTGGCTTTGCCACCCCCGGGCTTGTACATAGAGGTACGTTCTCTCTTCGAGTCCGTCTCTCGCTGACGGAGTCTCTGGCTGCCGTCTCCCTGTAGGGACGCGTCGTCGACTTCTACCGCAGTCACTGGGCTTTCCCACTGACTGTGACGCCCTCTCCTCCTCGCGCCTTTTCAGTCTGATCATCGACGTTCTACATCCGGAGACGGGAATCGCCCCTCTCTGTACGCGCGCGAGGTTCGCACTGCTCGACGGGCGCCTCGGCGGACCCCTCGTGAACATCGAGGCCGCACACACGGACGTTAGAGTCTGTGCGCTGGTCGTTCACTGTGCAGAGACAGTGGCAACAACTTGGAGGCTTCAAAATGACATCGTTCTGATTCAGATGTTGTCGAATACCAGTCATTCCTCGTGTGATGAATGATTATATAGGCACAGCACTTACATGCAGTGACTGAATAGTTGCCAAAGTCCTCGATGGCTCGAAGTGACTGTATAAGTACTCGCAGCTCCTTGTAAGTTGTACCATCGCGCAGATACCTTCTCTTCGCGGTGCGGGGCACACCAGTATGCAAGGGAAGCCACGTTAGCAGGTGCAGGATACGTGTCTTGGCTTCTAAACATGTGTTACGGATTTGGAGGAAGGCTCTAAAACACGTTCAGGCTCCGCCTGAAGCCAGTTAGAGTGAATGAGACGTCCGTAAATCCTTACGGAAACGCATCCACTTCGTAGAGCAAGGCGGCCCGTGCATGTTCAACATAGCAGGACCCCGTATTCTACTGATACCCCGACTCCGGCGCTCTAGCCCCGAGCCTGAGTCAGAGTCAGAGCCGCCTGAGGTATGTAAACGCCGCCCTGTAACTTGCCGTTGTCGTGACCATTAAGACAGAATTCACTATCCTCTGACAGATGCGTGCAGTGCAGCCTCTTGGACGGTGTGTAGCCACTCAGTCACGGATTCAACATGAAGGCTGATATGCAGGTGCGTGAGCAACACCGAGCGCTTCAGCTAGCACAATGCAAAAACACTTCTCCATTGGAAAGTCCACTACACCGCGACCATCCTGGGGTAGCCGTCGTTCAGGTGAGAATAATTACTCTTCCAAAACAATACAGTCACACACGTAGTATCCAGAGCCAAATTCCAAACCATGCCTTGACCAGCTCGCGCAGTCCTGTCAAGCGTTGCTCGGGCCCTCTAGCAAGCGAAAGGCGTCACCAACCGTTACTTGACGTCAATTCATAGAACGCCCAAGGAGCTAGGACCGTTATGCGGGTTCACTCGATGTCGCATACAAACTCGGCACCCTTTTCCAATATGCAGCGCGCCAGAAGAGTCATCGAATCCTTCGGAGTAGTACGGCATTGCCCACGGACCTCAAGCTAACTTCTGACAGTAAGCACGGTGATGGGTGTCCAAACCTTACGGGGCGTTGGTTTAGCGGCGCCCAAGCCATGCGTAGGCTGGTGTTTTTCCGGCTATTGTTGACGCGATGCAATGGCTTTTGCCTTCTGTGGGTAGTGCGGTAGCGTCTGACGCTGCCGTATCGTAATGATGCATCCGTGCGCTTGGTGCTAACAGTATGTTCGTCTATTCAGACCCGCGCCTTCATCCCATGGTCATGCGTGACGCTGTTAGCTTTAGGGACTAGCAAACGCGTCGTGCTCCTGTCCCTTAGCAGCTCGATGACAAGCGCTGCGACTCCCCATTGCAAGCGCCAGATCTCGCCGTCTCTTCACTGCCTCCTAACTCGTGGTAAGCCTCGTTAACATTTTCTAGTCGTACTGGAATCTCACCATCATCTTTACAGCTACACGAGTGCTGCCAGTGACCGTGAGGTGTCTAGCTACCAGCCAGGGTTTGTTCAGGCCACCATGGGAGCGATAGGCGTCTGGCATTCCACGATCGTTGGCGCTTCAATCTCAGCGACACGACAGGGATCTTCAGAAGGCCTCCTCGATCGGCAACAGGAGATTGGAGATCCAGCAAGGATCTCGGTATTACTCGGATTCGGACTCGGGCTCGGACTCTGAGCCTGCGAGCGGCTGGCGTGCGTTTCGATATCACTGCCAGTGGCCTGGCTTACGAGATGACGTGCGCATTGTGCAGTGCTATATCCTAAAAAGAACTTAGTTGCAGGTGCTTTGAGCAAGGCCGGGCACTACAAATGGGGACCCAGAACAAGGTTGGACAGATCTTGTAACGCTGAGACAAGAATAGCCGTCGTCGATTAATTGCCCTTGATAGCACGCCGGTCTGAATACTTTACAGATGCCACGCACTATACGCGCAATGGACCTTCAATTGAACTCCGAGACAGCGACGTGGCTATAGACAAGATCAACGTCTTACGTTGTGACAAGGCACCGCTCCTACCCGGTGACAAGCTGTCCAATTCCAAGGGTTCCCTGGTACGCTATCACCAAATCTCATCCATTGCCTCTTGCATGTTCGCAGGCGCAGCCATTCTGCGCGTGTGGCCAAACTGCCCGCTTTGTCAAAACACCGTCCCGTCACGGTCCAATCATTCAACGGGTCGGGCCGGCGTATCTATGCATGTTCCATCCTTTCCAGCGACCACTCACTCGCGCTGTGTATGTCTGTACGAAACTGGAAGCCACAGTAAGCATATCGGTATGTACTCCGCCGCTCTTTGTCCCATACATGGCAACACTGACGCCGCCCGCGATGGCCACTCCGCGACGAGTATAATTTCGAGCACACCGAGGCTTCCATCGGGTAATGGTCCGTGAACACCATGCATTATGTCTTACACAGCCCTTTCTACAACATCATCCATGCCGTCCACTCAGCGCCGATACGCGCGTACGCAGCAGCGTTGCGGAATTCAAAGTAGAACTGCAGTAGAGGACAAGGAGTATTGTAATCAGCGTACGGAGCTCTTGAGCATCAAACACGGCCTGCCGCCAGACGATGTCTCCTGCGCCAATGCTACCTGCGGAACGAGTATCAGCGTACACGCATCTTCCTAGCGCGTCGTCGTGATTGCTACTGTACTATATTGTGGCAGGGAAGTTTGAAGCTGTACGCACACTGTTACACACCCTTGACTGGCACAATAACTGATACATCGACTGAGCTATAGTTACGATATACACATACAACGGCAACATCTGACGAAACTTTGTGTCAACGAGCATCCTATTCGAGAGCACTCCAATACATACCAGCTGAGCATTTCGCCGACTCGTCAAAAATTGCGCTCCTCCATTTGTTTTCTCGCCTGCGTCCTCATGACCTGGAAAGCCTGGAGCTGATCGCACACTCGAGCCAGCGACGGAAGTCCACCACGAAGCCGTTCGTATAACTCTCGCAACGCCTTTATGTCGAGGAAAGGGAACAGACGGTCAAGGAAGAGTGCGACGTCCATCACGTCGATCTCCTGACGGTCTGAAATGCTCTCGCCGATACCGAGGAAATCGAGATGGTGTGACAGGCTCGGGTATGTGTCGAGGCCCGCCGCGAACGTCAAGTCCATGGACGAGACGTATAGCATGCGCAGGTGTGGGCATGACCTCGCGATGCGCGGTAGACAGTCTAGAGTGGGTCTCGCCATGACCACATCTCCTGCAGTCTTCCATCGAATGCGCAGCGAGACGATATTTGCCCAGGAGGAAGTGATTGCACAGAGGTCCTCATCGGATACAGCGATTCGCGATGGTATAAATAGATAGACGGTGTGTAGATTGCGGAGCCCAAACAACAGTGGGAGAGGGTGCAAAGACGGACTAGCATCGCCGTGGGTTGACTCCAGGGGTAGGTTAGATAGCGTGAGCTTGTGCAGCGACACACTGAAGTGAGACTTGATTGTGCTCAGCAAGTCAGTGGCGGTTTGAGGGTCGCAGGAATATGGTGTTCTGATCTCGACCTCTATTTCGCATAGGGTGGCATCCGACGTCGCAAAACCCATAAGGACGCGACAGATGGATCGAGGATCGCCTTCAATGCGAACAGCCTTGAGACCACGGAATCCGTGAAGTTCCTGGACAACATCCTGGCCAAGCTCAGAGGCGTCCCTTAGGTGGAGCCGGGTCAGATTGTCCAAGGAAGAAAGTGCTCCTAGACCATGTGTGTACTGACTTGGCTGTCCGGTTATGGCCACTTCCCGCAGACCACCACATTTGCCGAAGGGAACGAAGTAGTAGGGGGTGGCATACGACATCACCGTCAATGTTTCGAGACCTGGCGCGGCGGTAGCCACCTGCTCGCACAACGTCTCGTAAAGGAATTTGCGTGTGACTCCATCGATGTTCTCGGTGACTGTGTTCACATCATCGAAGAAACGGAAGTACAGGGATCGGAGTGAGGGCGAGACGAAGTAGAGAACATCGTGATCGGCCAGGTCGTCGTGTCTCCAGCTTAGCGTTCGGAGTCGTGGCAATAGCGGTTGGTGGCCCAGTGCCCTGTACAAGGAGAGTAGGACGGATGGATGGATCGGCTGAGACTCGGAATACTCGCGGTCTATATGGAGAGTGATGATCCTCTGCGCGTATAGCTGGAAACGATGTAAGTCCTCGGAACTCAGCCTGCCGAACAGGATCTTGTCGGCTTGTCAATGATGTGGCTAAAGTAATAGGATGTAGGAGGGCTCACATAGTCGGAAGTACGGTCACGGTGGTCGTGAAGAACGGTTGCCCGCTGGAAGGCCGGTAGAACCTTGAACAAAGGATGTAGGTCGTCCATGCTGCTCCAGAGAACATCCAAGGCGAACTCGTGGACGAACTTGTTAACGCGGGCGCATGATGCCAGCGTTTCCCGCTTTTCAGGGTTCGAGTATTGTTCAAAAAACGGATCGGGGTATAGATGATTGAGTGTTTCCCCAAGTATGTCTCCAATCTGAAAGGCCCTGGATGCAGCCATGTTGCAGAAGAGCAATCCTAGAGAACGCAGAAAGTAGTAGCTAGGAGAGGGATATGTCTACGCAGCCGCCGATCGATCGCAACCGCGCAGAACCGCGCATGCTTCCGGCTTGTGCGCCTCGATGCCTGATCTTGCCGAACACCGTATGCTACTCTTATGTCTGTTCGAGTAGGAGCTGGTGGACGTAGTGGATCGCAGGCGGAACCTCAAGTGTGTGGCTGAGCTTGTGGCGGGTGCGTCTGTGGCGGAAGCAAATATTGCATTGTTCTCGTCGCGTACTACTACTAGGTCGCCGTCTTTTGCACTGCTCGTCCTCAGCTTGAAGATAGCGACTTACACCGCTATCTACCGTTTCTTTCCGCGAGGAGACGTCCTTCAGCTAAAGGTTCGAAGGTTCACCCCTTGCGCGTTCTAACAGTGTTCTTGATGTCCCGTTGCGCGACGACTCCGGACACGAGCACGCAGACAAGGATGCGTGAAGGTTTTCTCGCTCGTCCATCGAGCGCGGCATGCTCAAGAAGGCGACGCACGCACTTGAGTGAGCGTTGTGTGCGCGACAAGTAGCGATTCAAAGGTCTGTCCCTCGCCGCCCGTCTGCGACCTAGCGCACTTTACAGTCTGGATAGTTCATCAAGCGAGTTTGGCGTGTAGCGGAGTCACTGGAACGGCGTGTTTCACAAGCTCGCCATTCGGTTTGTCCTCCATCTATCGCCCGAGCCTCTGGTCCTTCCCACCCACACTTTCTCGTGTGCACCTACTCGGCATGCCCTCTTCTGGATTCTCGCTTGCCTCGGTATGTGTCTGCGTCTGGAACACTGGCTGGTAGCTGACTCTGAGATCAATTGCTGGACCGACAAGGCGGCACCTCCTGGCGGCGTGCAGCTCTAGCGACACACTGTCCGGCCGCGCGAAATCAGCCACCATAGTGAAAGTCGAGCTTCGGGTACAAGATGTCAATGACCGTAGTGTGCACGGGATGAAGCCTAGGGGGGAACTGCCAAGGAAGAAGGGATGGCGAAGGTAAGTACAGCAAATTCGAAGCTTCGAAGCCGAAGTACGCCCCTGCAAGCGACCGTTAACCCGCAAACTCATCTGTCTGCCCGCACGCGCGTCCACTCGCCCATTTAAATGCTCGTGCGCCAATCCGAACGCTGTCCCGCACGTTCGCCCGCTCGCACACAGTCGCTTACCTATCCTTGTGCTCAACGGCTTGGGCGCCCGCTCGCCCACGCGCTTGGTTGCCCG
>NW_025955629.1:0-17719 GCF_022376445.1 Fomitopsis serialis
GATGTGCCGGACAAAGGCGTTGTAGGTTGTTCTTGATACATATGTCTGAAGGAGTGACGTTGAGAAGCACTTAAAGGCTGGCCGAGATAGGTGCTCACCGAGAATACATCCGCGGTGTTCTAGGTGTCTGCGGAGGTTCGAGCTGCAAGTCGTTCGTATGTTGCTCTCCTGTGGAGGGATACAAATCGATGCCCAGTCGATTGGAATGCCGGGCGTTCAGTCTAGCCCCTTAGAATTCAGTATTTGTTCTCGTCGACTGTCGACAGTGAACTCCCGTGACGTACACAGCAAGTGTCGATACCACATATACTGCAGTTGTATGAGTTGACCATGAATATGTGGTTATGGGTGGAAACGCACCTCTCGTTCCCGGAAAGGCAAATAGGGACCAGTAAAACCCGTTTGAGCGATAGGACGCGAACTGAGATGTCCCTCATCGTCCTGCAGATGGCATCAAATAATTAAAACAGACTCACTAAGATGGCTTGAAGGCTCTGCAGTACCCTGCAATAAATCGACGTCAAGCAGTATCGCAAAATGCCACCTGAATAGGGACTCACGCAGTAAGGACACCACGATTGATGATATAGACAGTCAACTTGCGAAGGAGCGATGATGTACTACAGACGAGGCTAAGCCGACATCCGCCGAGGGTACCGTAATAACCATGCGCTTACCGTCTGTAAGCACTTCTCTCTCGCCGCAGGAGCAGCGACAGTGCAGCAGTGATATAAATGTCGGCAATGGCGGCGAGCAGTGGTTGTACGAAGGATGCAGTCTTGGCGACGTAAAGAACAGTTTCGCGTCAGTACCTATCGCATGAAGGAACTGCGGCGAGAAGATTCATACCTTGGCTTTATTATTCATGAAGGCGCCTGGAAGCTCGGGGTGGTTTATGCTGCGAGACTTCGGTCGGTGGATGCGACAGCGGTCATATATCTGATCACATACATCAAGTGGGTGTCTTCTACGAGAGTAGTCAGTATCATTCTGAGCAACAACTTGTTCTGAAGCACTTACGGATGCCGAACGCTAGACGGGCGAGGAGTCGAGACTGATTATTAGGCGCAATCTCCAGTGTGACTCATGGATCACAACACTGACCATATGATAGCAAGGACAACAGGGTCTGCAGGAGTTGCTCAATCTCAGATGGAGAGGTACATCATGAAATCGCGACTTACCGCCATCACCGCGAGGGGTAATCTGAACCAGCGCTCTCCAACGACTGTTTTTCGTGTATTTAGACGCATTGCTGGAACTGCACACGGACGTACGCTTCCATATAGTGTAAATGTAATACCTGGAGTAGTTGCGGGTTATTAAATGGTCTGCATCCGCGCAAGCTATCGCTGGACTTACAACTGCACAATGACAACAATGGTAGCCTGATAATGGAGGGACATTCAATAATGAGCGGCGAGAAGAACATGAAGATCACCCACTGCAAGAAACCACTCGATCTACTGTTCGTTAGCACATTATTGCACGTTTTCTGACATACTGCTTACAGGCCCAGCGCTGTTGATGTAGCAGTATCAGCTCCGACATTTCGGTTTCTGCAATCAATCCTACGCACATCGGCATTACTGTGAGTGCTAGTGGGTTTAAGTGCCCTCGGAGCAGGAATCCCCATATTGTCTGCCAGTGTCCTTGAGTGGAGCTGGCGAACAAAGAGATTTATCAAACGTACCTCAATGTGCGTTGCTGTCGTAGCCGTGTCGAGAGCCCTGCAACATTCGACGTAAGATGCGTGAACGGCACCCCCTTGGGAGAGAATCACAACCATAATAGACAAACCTGTCAAGACGGAGTTAGGTGAGGCTCAGATCCACTTGAGGGAACTTACAAAGAATTTCATTCTCGCTCGGTCCTCCGGATATTGCCAAAAGTAATACAATGCCTGAGCACAGGAACAACCATATAGTCTTTGAACGGTTAGCACGAGCCGTAGAGTATGCCAGAGAACATACACTATAGCAAAGACCATGCCGACGAAGAAACATCCGATGGTGCTGTCCAAATGAAGGTTGGGCCCCGTCATAACGATCCTGTGGGAGACAGCGCACTCGAGACCTTACGCGCCTTACGACCGATGCTTTATGGCGTGAATGTGCGAAACAGGTGTCCGACCGCCTACGCATGGGGAAAGAATCATCGTCACGGCACGATTCCGGAGATCTGATCACGAAGGACGGTTGTTCTAACACCACGGATGGGAGTCTGCTGCATGCCGTTTCAGGAAGGGGTTGCTTCGCAAAACTTTCTTCGACATCGCGGTACCGAACCATTTCTGCGCCCGCGCAGTGTGACGTTTCGGTAACGTTTCGGTAACAATATGTAAGTGACGAGAGTATCAGCTGAGACAGGGAGACAGGGTCCTTGCTCTGGGCAAGACCCACTCATACGACCTCCAGCCATAAAGCGATGCCGTACCTCAACTTATCAGTGCATGCGCGGCTTATGTCGACGTCAGTTGCAACATACGCACCGTAGCAAGAAGTGGGTGCTTGTTTGCGCCAAATGAACGAGACAGAAAGCGAATGAATGGTCAAATAAGTCGCCCAATCGAACTGGTGTACCTACTTAGACGGAAACGCCCATATCAGCGCTGGTATCTTCTTGCCCAGTCCTTGAACTTACTGGGCCCCGCCGCATCCAAGAAACCCTACACGTCGGCGGCCTCGGCGCATAAAGTTGTCCTAGAAGCCAAGGGTGTGAGACGCTCTGGAAGACAACTGACGAACCCGAAGAGACCGTGTGTTCCGTGACATCGCATCTTTGAGTGGCGACCACCAATCTGCAGCACAAGAACGCGCACGACTGACAACTGGAGCACTCTGCGAAAGCCTTCTGTCACAATTGTCTACTGGGTGGCACCTGCCTCGGTCGCCGCATCGGGTGGCTCTGCGCCAGTCTCTTTCACTTCGGTTGGTGGGATCCAGCCTGTCCGGCAACTGTCCGGTGTCCGCCCGCACCTCGGTTGCCATGCGGGATCGTGTGAACCTGCCAGCGCGGCCAATCGTAGAGCGCGCCAGCGCTTTACGAAAACCTTCAACTTCTTCACTTCGATTGTTCACATCGGCTGCATGGGCAGTGCAGCGGCCTATCCGCATGTCGCCCGTTTCAAAGTAATTGTAAGTCAAAGATCACATAGCCAGACGATGCACTTTCAGGCTCACCACATCGACTATCCTTGTACACTCGGCCATCGAACATTGAGATGTACACATGTCAAACAGCTCATCAGTATGATTTTCTGGGACCGAGGCCTACTGTTATCAGAGGCTGCTGGGACATTCACGTCTGGGCTTAATAGACAGTACCGCCGGTAACTCGAACACGCGAAGCTGATGTAGTGCTAGACCCCGAAGTGCCGTCAGCCACCATATGGAGAAGTAGTGAGAGGTCCACTTATCCCGTATGCGAGTGCTGGTGCTGGTGCTGAACGTGGCGATGCATCATAGAGTTGCGGCACATGGAATAGTTCAATCTTGCAAGCTGAAGAGAAAACAAAAATAGCAACCACGTAAGAGACGAGAGCGCGTACCACTGGCAGAGCATCTGCCCATCATCTCCGGCCACCGAAGCCATCTCGTGGGGAATGGAAGACACGATGCATCGCAAAGCGTAAAGAAGGGTAAGTCAACTCCGCGTACGTCGCACATCTGAGCCAAGGAAGCTTTGATCTTTTCATTTCCTCATGGGACGGAACAAACATACCTATGCAGGACAGTTGGTACCAAACCACAATGAATGATGGCTATTTAGGCAATTCGATGTATGTCCGAAGCGTCTCCTTGACAGAAAAGGCGGTACGCGGTGATTGCACCAGATATCAGATTGCTATAAGACGTAAAAGCAGTGACGCACCGTGCATATAACATGCCTTGAGATCGTTGTGGCACATTGGCGGTGCCACGATGGGCCCGGGTCATAAAGCTGACGCACTGGCGCTTCAGATTCTTGAGCATCTGTATGGGGATGCTTCGCGGTAAAATGACTGCGTTGCATCATTTGAATGTACGCGCCTCATAGCAGATGAGACCAAAGGTGCCTCAAAGCATACGATGCTGTTCGCTAAGAGTAAACACTGTCACCGCATCTATCAGGAGAGGACTGGCCACAATGGCTCTCATTAAACTCGAATGGCCCGCAGAACTCAACTGATCGACATGATATCGGTGACCCCGGCTGTCACTTCAGCGGCGCCCGGCACAGCTCTCGAAATTCAAATATGCATCCCCTGTGCGACACACGACATGTCACGAAGACTGTGTGCCGATTTGATTTGAAGCCACGGTCTCACTGTGCGCTGAGCCCGCCGATCAGCCACTTCAATTCAGTGGAGCTTCCCTCGCAGCTCGGTTGAGTACGCACCACATATGACCCTAGCACGCAAGCCCAGCGTATTGGTATTCCCTGGGCCAACGTCTGAAATCTCAAGGGTGCTTCCAGGGTGTGCTCTGGTTGAGGCATATTCCAGTCCGGAGTAAGTATCTCATTTCACAGCGTCTTCATATCCCCCGGTCAATCCCAGTGCATGCATGAAAATAGACCTCCGTCAGCGTCACGAAAACCCAGCAACTGGTTGCACACGTACCTCACCGCGTCATTAGTCGAATGCATCTCAAAAGTTGGCTGCCGTACAATAGCCCTCCCCGGAGTTACATGGCTACCACTGCTCTGATGATGCCGCAGAAAGATAGACCCCACTTAACCACAAAGTAACGGCGGCATAACTGTGATGCAGACGTATCCAACGTTTACCTGTACGTAGCCTCTGGCAACGCTCAGCAGCCGGGATCCCGACGATTTGCGGTGTGATCGCCAGCCGGGAACCTGTTTAGCCTGTGAGATTATGGCGAGGGATCGTCAACGCTGTGAGTGGCATCCGAAGCTGACGGACAATCCGAGTAGCCTCGAGAGATTCTCATCCACAGCCCTCGCGAGGACCAAACACCCCATGAGAGACTTCACTGTGTCTGCTCCAAAGCACTCCCCACATCCGCATCGGTCGACATAGATAAAGTGCGCATCTCCGGTTACTGTACCGTGGTCCATATACATTCCATCCACTTGATCGTTCACCCGCCACATGTGGGTTCGCGTCTCCCCCATGGAGTCTAATAGCTCAATGCGTCGTCTCCGCTACGTCGCGCAGGACCAAGGGGCGCACGACGCTGTCCCAGTTCTGCGCCCACGTTCCCCAGTGCTCCGGATCCTCCTCGCGCGCCGGAGAGCGAGGCGATAGTGGCTGGGCGTGTTGCAGCGACGATCGCAGCTTCTCAATGGGCTGAGAATGCGGATGGGACGACAGCAAGCTCTGTGTGTAGCGTTGTCAAGGGAAGAACATTCAGGCGAGGGAAGCAGGCTTACTTCTAGTTGCTCGGCGAGCTGTTCTGCGTTGTGAAATACGAGTCCGTTGACACCGTCTTTCACCAGTTCATCCAAGCTACCACCGGAATCAATTGGCAATGTCATTCAGGCATATCAGAAAGCACGGACCAAGCGAAGCCGAGCGCGCAGACAGGTAGACCACAGCCAAACATATCGACCACCTTCATGGGCAAATCGAGCGCGGAAGAGCTCGAGTGTAGCGATACCCCAAGATCGGCGGAGCCTGATGACCACATTAGCATGAGAGGAGTACACACGCCGATCTGTCGCACCGAGTAACAGCGGATAGTCTTCCGCTTCGAGCCACAAGCTGACGCAGCGAACGAATCGCCAAGCGTCCTCCTCGTTTTCTCCACTCTGCATACTGCCGATCTTTTGCATGTACTCATCGCGCAGCGGCCCCTTGCCCGTTACGACCACGAGCAATCTTGGAAGGCCTTTTCGCGGTGCATCCGCCCGGGGCTCTTGACTGAGTTCGCGGGCGCGCTTTTCGTATAGGACCATAGCGTCGAGGAGAATACCGAAATCTTCGTCCGGTGTCCACGACGTACTGGAGACGATCAGCGCCGGACGGTCCGAGCGCAAAGCCGGCATGGGCGTCGTGCCCATCGCTAGTCGATCTACGTCCTCTTCTGTCTCTGGGTCCGGGTCCAAGCTGATGCTGCTACCGGTGTCGTCAGAAGGGTGTCCGGGCTCTGAAGGGAGCAGGCTGGAGCGCGGCATAGAGGTGAACGCCGTAGAGTATGGCGGGCTACTTGGTGGGAGGAACGAGTTCAACGCCGGGATCGCCAAGACGCTGCGCAGCTTAAGGAAGAGCTCGTGCATCTCGCTCGGAGAGGCGCGGTGGAAGCGTGCTGGCGGTCTGTCGTGCAGGACAACCTTGATGCCTCTGGACACCTGAATTAGATACGCCAACAAATTGGTACGAATTACCTACTGCAGACCCCACTCCCTCACGAGGAAGTCGCGCATCGCTCGTGTCACGAACAGATGGGCGTAAGCAGTCCGTCCGAAGTACGACTCGAACCTATGAATAAGGCTGAGTATGCCCGGGGGCTCAGAGCGAGCGAACCGACAATCACCATCTTGCTATTTTGACGAATATGTGGTTGTCACCGAGCTTCAGGGCGAGGATACTGTAGCCCAGATTGTGCCAGTCAATGATGACCTTGCTGCCTCGGAGTCTGGCGACGAGCCAAACGAGAGCAAGGGTAGGGATACTAGGCGGATTCTGTCTTTTCCCGGTCGTGAGTGATGACCATCCAGGCCTTTCCGATGATCGTAGAGCCGCACCTGCACTATGATGAACTCTGGCGGGTGCGGAATGCGCACGAGGAGTGTGTTGAGTATGCTGAGTACCTGGTGTAACACCTTGCGAGGGGCAGCAACGATGAACGGCCATGAGGCAATATATCTGGGCGGCTGAGATAGGTAGAAGAAGCGGACGTGGGGGATAGAGAGCAGCGACGAGAAAGGCTTTGCACCTGGAGAGCGTTCAATCGCCAGAAGAGATGTCGCGTTCGCTGCAAGTGCTCACCCGCGTAGCCAATAACGTACGTTTCAAAGCCAATCGACGCAAAGCTCTCCGCGTGGTACATCATCCGTGGACTCCTTCCAATGTCGCCCAGAACCAGGATGGCGACCAAACGGAGCGAGACTCGAGGTTGCCGCGCGCGCATGAGGTACCATATCGACCAGCATACAGCACATACGACGAGAAGTAGTTCGAGTGAGTGGCTTGACATCCGAGTGCGGATTGAGAGAATTTCAGTTGGGACAGCGGCTTGAGTAGACCAAGAGTGGAGGTTCGTGAATCGTCGCAACGAGGAACGAGGTGTATTCGGCAAACTACGCTTCTGGCAGGTTGCGGCAGGAGCAGGAGCAGGAGGAGGGGGGATCTTAGCAGAGAACAGGATCACGTGCCAAAGACTTGACTGCGAGTCTGTGATGCATGTGATGCCTTGAACTTTCACGTCGTCGATGCTCTCGGTGAAGTAGTTCCACTTCTACTTGCCGTTCAATTGCGACCTGCACTCGCTACTTGGTACTGGATATACTTAAACCATGACCGAGAGGAACACGACTGCATCAGCATCACAGGTCGACGATATACCCCTCCTGCAACTTGTGGAGGAGCTTCGGGCGAGAGTCGCAAGAGAATGGGTTACAACGAGGTATGTGCGCCAAATACTTTTCGTCACCGGCATCTCCGCTCATTTGTCCAAAGTCCAACTCTGGTACGTTCGCACTGTCGCCCATCCTCTTAAATGAACTCAGTCAGCCGTCGGACAGGCGAAAGAAGTGGCATCGTCGCTCCGCGCTGCTCTGCTGGATGCGCAGAAGGCAATGGACGTGACACTTCGCTTGCCTACTGAGATCCTTCGCTTGGTCTTCCAGTACGTGCCTGGATCCCCATTTGACGACTGGGAGGATTACCTCGATGGCCGTCTGGCCCATGTCAGGAGTTATCTTGTCCAGTCAAGCGATGTCGTGCCCCTGACGCACGTCTGCCGGCGCTGGAGGGACATAGCAATCAACATGCCGGAGCTGTGGACTACCATTGACGATACGAATCGGATACCTTACGAATGTCATGCGGCGCGATCCGGGGTGCTCCCGCTCAAGTTCTTCGTCGCAGATGAACCGGAATCGCATCCAGACGTTCCAAGGTGGCTACGTGCCCATGCGAACACTATTCAGGAGTTTCACTCTGTCGAAGCCTGCGGATCAACTAGATACGATTGGCGCAAGCTGCTGCGAACGTTTCTTCCCAACCTTCGCATCGCCACTCTAACGATGCCTTCAGACGAGCGGACATTTAAACTGTTCGGAGGGACAATCTCGCTGCAGGAGTTGTCCATGCAATCACTCGATTGGCTGCCGACAAATCATTTCCCCAACTTAACTCGGTTCTACCTGACAAACTGGGCTGGGCATGGGCCTGACCTCCTCAACTTCCTGAAAAATTGCCCAAATCTCGTCGACCTCTCTTTGGTGTGTGTCTTCTTCATAGACACACAGATGTTACCGTCTGAGGGCGTGGTCGTGGAGTTACCCCATCTTCGGCGGCTCACGTTTGAGGATGCCGATGAAGACAATATTCAGCGACTCTTGCTATGCATTTGTGCGCATTGCGATGCCGCCTTACGCGTACGTACGTATGATGAAGAGTGTTACAGCCCCTTCAGCTGCGAGGACATCAACAGTATATCCCAGCTCCCCTCTGCCAAATCATGCACTAGGCTCGAGCTTCTTGTACACGCGCATCCCGAAGAGGCCGCCTTATCCTGTTCGGTGGCTGCTTTGGGGCAGACGTCCGGTGTTTACGTCGACAACCTGTTCGTCCTCGACCAAGGGGCCCCCAAACACTCGGAATTGGCGCGATTGATCCCCCTGGCTCAAATTGAGGAGCTGTGGCTCGTGGAAGAGCATGGATGCATGCCAATCCATCATATGGTACTACAAGACATGCTCCGCCCCATGAAGGCATTACGGAAACTCGTCGTCACGAGCCGACACCATGCGTTAGACGAAGTCATCATGGCCCTCTTGTGCCTGCAGAACGAGCGGCCACCCATACAGGATCTCCATCTTCTTGTCAACTCACTACCACGGGTTGATGGTCCTCTCGTTCAGAACATCGCATGGCTCAGAGAAACGAAGATACCTCACGTTACGATCATGATCCCCGAGGACTATGCGGCGGGGCACAACCTTACCTTGGACACAGACGGCTTTGCATCTGTCAGTGTCCATACCTGTCGAACGATGCCGACCATTGCTCTGCCACCCGTCTGCGCGACAGAATCAGACATGTGGCCCGCATGGGACACTTTTCTGACGCCTCCATACAGAGTTTACTAGGGTACGTAGTACCCATGTTGTCTGGTTGCGTCTTTCAGGAAGGCTAACAGACATGCGTCGAAGGACAATGCGGGTGAAAGTGTCGATGAAAGCCAGAAAACTGGGACGTGGGCGCACGAGAAAGCAGAAACCTGGCGATATGGCCTGCGATGGGTGCCAGAATAGTAATAGGGCAACCGTAATGATGGGCATGCGGGATTTCTACGGATTAGAGACGCGAGTCGTGGCACGGACTGAAGTTGTATCTGCATCTCATGATTTCATGGGAGACAGTCTCGCCTTCGTCAACCACCGGCGTACTGAAATGAGTGGTGCTAGTATCATTGCCACTACGACCTGCAGCGAGAGCAGAAGATGGAGTCACGTGTCCGTGGCTTCGAAGAACGACTCGGGACGACGGACGGTGGGTGCCTCAGTCGTCCGAGTCGCATGGTGAACGTGTTCATTGTGCTCACCAGCATCTCAACGTTCTCTCACGCCTCGTTATTGTTTTCGGGCAATCTCAGGATGGCGACCGAGGAGATCAGGCCAGTTTCATTGATCGACGACATACCACTTTTGCAACTTGCGGAGTGGACACGAGCGAGACTTGCTAGAGAAGTGGGCACAATGAGGTATGTGGTCCATATCTTCGCGCAGGCGTATTTGAAAATGCTCACGCGGTTCTCAGTCGATCTCTAGTAAGTCAGACATAGTCTGTATACAGACGGTGTCGAATTACCTCCAACCTGAGACAGTTAGCGCAAGTTACATCGTCGTACAAGCTGGTTTACATGGAGGCACAGTCCGCGATGGACACGACCTACGAGTTGCCTCCTGAAGTCCTTGGGCTTATATTCCGATATGTCCCTGGATCCCCGCTTGACGACTACAAAGACGATCCAGACGATCACGCTCTCTATTACGGGGACCATCTCATCCGATCGAGCGACGTGGTTCCCCTGATGCACGTCTGTCGGCGTTGGAGAGCAGTAGCGATCAATATGGCAGAGCTGTGGACCACCATCGACGACAGGAAGCGAGTACCATACGACGATCACGTCGCACGAGCCAAGATACTACCGCTTCAGCTATTCGTTCATTCCAAGCCACGTTCGGGCTGCCGACAATGGCTGCGCATGCATGCACCCGCCATTCGGGAATTCCACTACATCTGTGCCGCCCAAGACGATCACTATGCTATCTTGCGGGTATATCTACCCAATATTCGCGCAGCCACCTTGGTGGAGAACAGCGTGAACATGTACGACAACGAGTTTGAACTGTTCGGAGGGACGACGTCCTTGCGGGAGCTGTGCTTGCGAAGACTCAATTGGTTGCCCACGAATCATCTTCCCCATCTTACCCGACTCTTTCTAGCACAGTGGCGGGGGACCTGCGACATCGCGCAACTCATGTCCTTTCTGGCGAGATGTCCGAACCTCGTCGACATCACGCTTTCGCGACCATTCCTTGGTCGAATAGTTACAGCCTCCGAGGACACAATCGCAGAATTGCCCCAGCTTCGGCGCTTGACAATGCGAGACCACCCGCCAGACGAGATCGCAGCATGTTTGCTGCATATCCGCGCGCGTCCCGACACTGCACTATGCATCCGTACAACGACCGACCCGCTGACTGCCCAAGATGTCAGCAGCATATCTCGATTTCGCACCATCGCTTCGTGCACTATGCTCCATATCCTCAGTACGGGGGAAGGCGTTTTCTCATTGACTGCTCTAGGGCAGGCATCTGGGGTGTATATCGAGCAGGTCCATATTCCGGAGGAAGAATGGGAGGAGGCCCTGGCGCAGATCAGCTTCCTGCCCCAGATTGAGGAGTTATGGCTGGTGGAAAAGGGATGTTCGCCGCTGCCACACACGGTGGTTCACAAGATTCTCCGTCGCATGGGAGCTTTCAAGTTACGGACGCTAGTAACCACAGGCGAAGGCCTTCGCGAAGTGAGCGCTGCTTTAGTCGCGTGCTTGGGCGATAATCGGCAAGCTATACAAGACATCCACGTCTTTATCAACAGACAGTCAGAGAACACTGACGACCCGTTCGCGCAAAGCGCGATGCGGCAGAGATTCATTGTCAACAACAATATCATGGCCACTGCGACAGACTTAGCGGGGGTCTCGGAAATTGTCCGTTCCAAGACAAGTGAGAGGAATCCATGTATGAAGCTGCCCGTTGTGTGTGCAACGCAGTCCGAGCTTTGGCCGGCCTGGCATACCTTTCTGACCTTGCTATGACGGTGCGTGTTGACCATTTGAAAACGTAATTTAAGGCTCAATGTTGAGACTAGGAAGAGTAGCATCACGAAACGTAGATGCGTACTAGGCCAGGACCATGAACGTCACAGTGTTTCGAGGTCGTCCGACGTTGCAAGGGTCCGTATTGAGAACGCATATGGTACAGTGGTTGGTGAGATGGCATTTACATGCGAAGCTTCTTCTCCATTTCCGCGTGGACATCCAACGGCTGCGCCAGCTCTGATGCTGTAGGATAAATGATATTTAGCGCGATATAAATGAACAATAGTTGATAACGAACCTGGCATCATGAAGTCGGCGCAATCGAGCGTCTCGTCGCGCCCCATGAGAATATCGAGATGTGGGTTAGACTGAGGAAGCGCGGGCATGTGAGGGTTCTAAGGGAGGATTATCAATGCTATGACCATCGACGTATAGCCTACGTTCGATTTCACTTACACGAGAGACAATCTTGCGCTCCATCAACATACGCATCGGCATGTGAAGACCAAATGTGTTGCGCTGCATGGTCAGCTTCAAGTTGTCTTGAGTAGCGTCCCACTGATCGTATTCAGAGATGATGGGCAGACCGAGATGAAGGTTCACGCAATTCAGCAGTCGAGCTCTACCACAAGGCAAAACACATACGTTTTCCAGTCGCTCCCTCAACCCTCCCCTGGTCTTGTTCTCCGCTGCCAAGCTACGCGGACCATACCGGAGCGCATCGTGCAAGCCGAGACTGTTGGCGGTGTCCCGGATCGAGGCCGACTTGGACGCGTTAGCGGGTACAATGCGATGCGATGGTTCCTAGACCGACGAGGTCATTTGAGCGTGACAGTTTCATGAGATATCTGGAGTGAAACCAACCATGGGTGTGAATATTCCGTGTACAGACGACTGACGGTAGAGTGGTGGCGAGAGTGCAAGGCGCGAGGAGCTGACGCGTCTGTGCAGCGCGTGTGCACTGCCAAACATGGCGAAGGCGGATTGCGAGATCGTGATCTGAGATTTCATCTAGGCACTACCAAATCGGGTATCGCTCGAATCTCGAGTCCTCCGAGTCGACCGCCGGCCTGGACTGTCCGCGTTGCTCCTGTGCCCTTAATTCAGGTCGTCCCTCCTCGAAGCCAACACGGAAATACTGAAAACGCAAAATGAGCGAGTGAGGTATTTAGTATCTCTGTGTCACGCACACAGACTGACCAGTTAACTCTTTTGGAAGGCGTTCGGGATGCAAGGGAGCGGCGGAATGGCCCCTTTGTCATACTCCAAGACTTGGCAGCGAAATGTGGTTTGAACGTGGGGCTTCATTTTCTGCCCTGTCCATCGACGCCGGATAACGGCTATGTCTTCGGTATTGTCTCCGACAACAGCGAGTCTCCCCTGAGATCGGGCTCTCGGTATATAGCTCTGTCGGGGTTTCCTAACGTTAGCGGGCTACCCCTTGTACTCTACCAGCCCTCTGCCCTCTCTTTCTTTTGCTCTCTGCAGCTGGTTGTGCTTCTTTGTCTCTCACTGGATAGCTCATCATGATACGCCTACTTTCGCACCCGCCCAAGAGTGAACCAACCAGCAAGAAAGATCGCACCATTCCGTCTAGATATTATCGTCTGCGCAACGCACTCCCTGCTCTTTTTCTGGTCTCTATCTCGTTCCTCACTGCTTGTATGATATGGAGAGATGCTACCAGGTCCACACGCCATACGGGGACACCTGGCGATCATGACGACAGGGCGGCGGTTCCTTCGTCACCTTCCTTCGCTGACAGTCCACCACTGTTTCCGCCAAAGGTCCCACCACATCTTAACCCCCTGGATTACGAGCACGGTCCTTTGCGTGGCCCTTCAACAGCACATTTTAGAGGTCAGTAACAAGCTCGAGTTTGCTTCCCCCTGGTTCACAGAAAGGACAGACAGCCTCAGAGACGACAGGAAGTACCTGACATCATGGCTGGTGGCCGGATTTAGTACGTGTATATCGCGCACCCCTCTCGTCCCCACTGACTTGTTTATAAAACTCAGCAAATGACTATATGACGATTGTGCGTACCGGCCATGTTCCATCGTACTCTTCCGCTCTGATGGGTTCTGTAGGGCAATATGATATACTTGGCCATGATCACCTCGCGTGTCCCTGTCATCCCTCCATTTACATCGGAAATTGGCGGCGACCGTGTCCCCATTCCATTCTCCGAAATCTTCGATTTGCCCTATCTCCGCACGACGCTCGGTATTCCTGTTCTAGAATGGCAGGACATCAAGAACAACAACCTCGCCGCAGACTTGGACGCTCCTCCTGATGAACTCGGATGCTGGAGTCTTTGGCAAGCGCAGAGTATAGGCGCAGATTCACCGAGAGGTAGCTTCAGCACGTCTACGCTAGGCCTGGGTACGTCATCATTCCGTCCGTGAAGAAGCTCGCATTCAATATCCGCACAATAGACATCTCGTACACCCGTGCGCCGGATTGGATCAAGCTCCTTCCGGGATTCCAGCACGACATGCATTCTAGCTTCTGGTCTCTTGCACGCCTCGCCTTTCCAGAGACGCGCAATGAAATCTTGGCGAACCCGGCTGCTCATCCCACATTACCCACTCAGTCGGGCAACTCCCTCCCCCCAGACGATCAGATGCTCTGCTACGATATACTATACTACGTCGTCGGGGCCGTGGTGAGTCGCATGACCGTTGAATACGTATAATACTGAGTATGACCATGAAAGCCCTGGGAGTACGAGTTGGATCACAGCCCGATGTGGCGCTTCGTCGTTCAGCACTTCAAGTTCACGCAGCGTCTGGAAGACATCGCAGGCGCTTATTTGCGCCGTACATTCAATGTCCCAGATGGTCATGAGATCCCTCCGGTACGTCTTCCCGGCGCTTTCATGTCTATACTTCTCTGACGGCATGTAGTACATAACCGTGCACGCACGACGCGGCGACTTTGCTGATTGGTGCGGTGGCGTCTCTCGCGAGCAGTGCTTCCCGCCTCTTTCCGCCTTCGCGCAACGCGTCTTCGAAGTTCAGAACGAGCTCCGGAGCAGGCAAGGTATCGAGGTGACGAGAGTCATCATGACGGGTAACGAGAAGGATCCGAACTGGTGGAACTCCGTGCACGAACTTGGGTGGTTGAAGGTCGACCACGACTTGGAGCGCACGGTCGAACTCTACGGCAAATGGTTCGTATCCGGCTTTGTTGTGACCGCGTCTTGGCGGGCACGTTGCTGACGGTTGTGGGTCTCGGCCCCTGCAGGTATCCTGTTATCCTGGACGCAATCATCCAGTCTCGCGGTATCGGTTTTGTGGGTACGGATAGGTCGACGTTTTCGTCGCTTGCACGGCGACGAGTGGCCGAGTGGAACAACGGAGCGGTACGCACTGTAAAATGGGGGCGGCCAGAATCGGATCAGCACTAGACATTCAGTTCTTGTCGAATTAGTAGTATTCATCGCATCTGTACATGTACTTCGAGCGAGTAAGTAGATTTCTACGTAAGTTATATGTAGGGATTAGGGAGAGTATTGGGTCACTGGTCACTAGATACGTGTACTTACGAATTACTGCAATGTGCCGCTCGCTCCGACTCTGTTATTGCTCCTACTCGGAGTGGTAGTGACTGGCTATGGTACGCTGTAAGACAGCATGCAGGTGCACCATGACGATATGTCAGAGGGTACTCACTTGCAAACACACAGCATCATGATGCTACGGTCCTGTTGTTACTTGCAATTGCTCTCCGACCTGCAACAAGCCTTCCAAGCTTCAGGCTTTGCAGACTCGTCGCCAAGGCCATCGATTCGATGATGAGCAAAGAGCACAGGATCATACACGCGAGATCATACACACGCCGTCAAATGTGCCGACCAGTGGTTGCCATTCATTCACTGACGCACCGCACACGTACTTCACCGATACTGACTTTACCCGTTAATAACCGGCGTGCATTCAGCTGCTCGTAGCGATCCTGAGCTTGCGGATACGATTAGTATGACGAAACACAAGTGTCCTGTTGACACACGCAGTGCCCGAATACAATTGGATGCACCCAGCATCAATGAAAACCTGTTCTATAACAATCAAATGTCTGTCTCGAGCACACAACATCCATAGCTCCGTCCCTCCAAAGATAAGATGATCATGTGTGCTACATACGAGCATAAGTGGGCGCGAATGCCAGTCCTTCCCCGACAGCAACATATCGACCCGCGATACAGCGGCGGGGCCATTCTGTACGTTGAGACCGCACAACAAGTTAGCAGAGCGGCCTACTGATGATGGTTCCATACTCACGAACCCCATGCAACGATACAAGCCAAGATGATGTAGGGCTGCAAGGATGTCAATCCGTGCTGCCTCGAGGACCGTCGGCCCCGGGGTGCGCATCCTCTCCGGTGGTATTCTTCTGCTCAGCCTGCATACTTTGATGATGTATCTCTTCCATGTCCTGCCTCCAGCTGACGAATTCTTGGAAGTCATGCACATTGCTTCAAGACACTCAGCTTTCCCTCGCAATTTGACCGACTCTATAGTACTACGTACCTCAATATACCTCGTCCGCGCGAGTGTGGCATCTTCCGCTTGACGAGCCCGTCCAGCCGATCGTACTGTTCTTGTAGCGCCGCGGCTGAACCCATCCCAACAAACTCAGACCCCGTTGTCCAAGTATCTTTATCAGAATCAACGCCTATACAGACGCCGCGCGATGCAATAGTACCGGAGAAGCGCTTCTCCTGCAGTATACTGTCCAATCGCGCCAGAACACCATCCTGCTCCATTGTCGTCAGCATTCCGTCCAAGACATCGGTCATCTGGTCTGTCTGAAACGCCAACACAACGCACATAGCCTTGAAGTGTTTCGAGACGATGTGAGACAGGATATGCGGGATCCAGGACCATGCTACGAATGGGGGTACAGGTAGATCTCCAAGCGCCTCAGATTGTCGTGATGTGAAAGGTTGTAATGTCGCTCTGTATACAGGAAACAATCAGCAAAGCGGCTCCAGAGAGAACTAAGCAGACTTTCCGACTGCAGCATCAATTGCACCATCAGGAACAGGAGAACTGGGATCAAATTGGAACTGAATCGTTTCTGCAGATGTGGAACTCGCGTCCAGCAAAGGCTGGCTTCTGCTGGCTACCGAGGATGGATCTAACTCGTCATCCACCGCAAGACCGAGATCGCGCACTCGAGAAGCCCGGCTGATCTGCACGCAGAGGTCTTCGACTGCTGGTGCAACCCATCGCACATCGAGATCCTCCAGATTTGCACAGTTCAGTGGGAGGGAGACCGGGGAGACGTGCTGTTTCTGCAAGCAGTCAACCTTGATGCACAATAAATCCCTAAGCCGCGGGAGTGCTAAAACGAGGTGTGATAGCTGGGTGACGTTCGACAAGGTGATATTGTGGATCTTTAGGGTGTCAATGGACCTGAACGCAACCAGGTAGCCGATGTCCTTTATTCGGAGCGAGCCGATGGTCCACTCGGCGTCTTCAATGATGATCCACCACAACTTCGGAGCCTTGCCCGCGAACATGGCGGCAAACGTCCCCAGGTGCCTGATCGGTCGACGCTTCCCGGGAGAACTACCCGATATAATGACCTGTTCAATGACCTCACGGAGGCGAGGTTTTGCACTGAGTGTCTTGGAGAGCGAGAGGACGTCCTTCCGGTCTCGTAGATAGACGCGTTGACGAAGATGGTACCACGTCAGGTAGTACCAGTCTTGGCATACGAGCGCGCAGGATGCGAGAGTGGACAAATATGGCTCGCCCTTTGTAATAAAATAACCCTTTTTCCATCCCACAGCTATGTGGTCGATGATGCGTTCACAGACCTCCACAGGAAGTCGCGGATCGAAGGTCCGTGAGAGGAGCCCTCGGACGTTGACGAAGCTGTCCTGTGATCCACATGTGTAAATTATGATACCCGCGACTGGACGGTGACGCTTACATCGACTCGACTTTGTCCATTCCGTTGACGTGGGATGTGCGCGATGGCGATGTGAACGCGCTGTCGCACCGATGACGACAACCACGCAGACCCTCGACGATGGAAACACGTAACTAATAGCAGCTTCTCAGATTGCGGCTCTCCAAGAACAAGCATAGTACGCTAACATACCACCTGATATCCGGTATGTATACTGGCTCAGTTACACGACAAGCCAAGATGCGCCGTCTTGGTCGTCGGTTCGCGCGGTGCTGGCGCCCGCTGGTGGTCGC